>NW_026930354.1:0-41632 GCF_032062105.1 Saccostrea cuccullata
CCATAATTGAAAATTTTAACCATAGATAAAAATATGTTTGTGGCCATGTGTCTCTTAATATATTGCAGAATATGAATAAATTGAAAATTTAAGAGTTATTTTTATTTACAACGCATCAGAAAAAGGAAAATTACGCAGTTTTCTTCCAACTTAATTTCCCCCCCAAAAATCTATCATTTAATATGAAAATTTACATTGAAACTGAAATCCTTGTAAAAATGTCGAAAGGTGAAGCTTTCTAAAATATTGCGCAGGATTTAGTTATAAATTTACAAATTACAATATCAATATATGAAGACAACGTAATGTCGTAAACTAAAATTTCAAGCCTTGAAGAAGTATTCCGTCTGACATTTTAAATAAGCGCAAGAAATGATTTTTTTCTTCCTTATTGAAAAAGTACGAGTGCAATACAGCAGGTAAATATATATAATGTCAAGAATAGATAACCTTATCTCGTCGTCTCGATCGATCAGTGGGGGTAATTCTAACAGAAATAAGCAGAAAAGGTTCTCTAAAATATCTTCATAGGTACAAAAATGCCTCAGCGACGAAGAGTTGGGTGATTGTAATGAAGGCTTTTCCAGTGATGACGATGTACAGAGAAGAGTTCCGATGTAAAGACGAATAATGACACCCATAGAACAACGACCGGGGTCATTATAGTGCTTAATTAATGATAACGTTATTGTTTAAGTTTTTAATTTTAAAGGGGCATATGATTGTGAATTAAACATGTACAAAGAAAATGTTGCTGAGGAGGGTCCAGGAAGCTTCTTCATTCTGGGACTGAGATTGATTGATTGTATGCTGTTTAACGTACGTCTCTCTTTCTCTCGAGAATTTTTCATTCATACGGATACGCCACCATCTGCCGATGTAGATCTACAAATATTGTCCTATACTCGGCACTCAGGTCATTGAGCAGCGAGGGATCTTTTTCGTGCCAGCACCTACTGCGACACGGGACCTCGGTTTTTTTGGTCTCATCCGAATGACCGGTTTCCACGTCCTACATTGTGATTCGAACCCGCAACGTAAGGATGAACACCTTACTTTGCAATTCTAGACGCCCTAACAAATTGCCCTGCGCGGACGACTAATGGGATTTTGAAATAGACTTTTAGATACAAAACGTATTAGCATCATTGTATCGATGTATTTGAATAAAAAAAATTACTTTATGACCATACTGTTTGAATTATCGAAGTAAATACACAAATATCATAAATTCTACATACTAGTGCACAAATTCATATAAATCCGAGAAAAGGCTGAATAGAATTATATTCTAAACATTTTTCAAAATTTTGCACGTACATGAACATTTGTTAATTTTATCAATTAATTTATCTTTTTGAAATGGAGAGGGCATCTTTTATAAGTGATAGTTTGCTTTCATTACGTTTTGCCTTTGGAAACAATTTAGACTAAGCTGCCAAAAATAGGCTTAAATAGTAAAAAAAAAAAAAAAAGAAAGTGTTTTAGGTATCTAAAAGTGCTGATTTATACAAAGGTATTTGTGATTGCAGGTAGAGTTTCCACAATGCATATTTACATTTAAATAAAAAATATTACCAGGTTTGTGATAACATTATTCTTTGCTCGAACATCCTCCAACATTTCTTCTAAATGGGAAGGGTGTATTGAATTCTTGAATACATTTCTGATGTAAAATATATTTATTCATATAGCAAGTTTGTGAATGTTTGAACAAGATCACTTACGTTTTGATTAAATAACCAACGTAATTGATAGACAGATGCATGTTAGAAGCACTCATATATTATGCAATATTGTCATTTTTTATTACGAAAACACGCAGATTTCTTAACCCCTTTTCACATAGTTTTCGGCCGTTGGGCGTTGAAAAAATACATATCTCTCCATGATATTTAACATATCCATCTGTCGTGATATCCTGTGATATTCCTGAATTTTTGCTGAGATTTTGAACGCCTTTAAGTGCAAGGTTTTTTTAAAGAAACTGTTGGATTACAGAGACCTGCGGAACTGACTGCATACAACATACTTTTATACCGAAAATTTTCATTACAAGATAAACGCAATGTCTTGTTCCCAAACGAACTTTCCAATTCAAACCACATTTTCAAGAACTTTGAAATTTCCTTTTAAAAGACGGTTGCGTGCTTTTCCCAGTTTTCTTTTAACATAAACTTATTGCAACCCCTAGGACCGGGCTGCTCTACACATATAACTTTAAGTATTGGTGTATGGGGATAGAGCTGGGAGAAGTTATTCAGAATTAAAGGTTTTCTAAACATTAAATAGATTATTAATCACAATGTTCTTTCCCCTAGTAAATTACGAGATACATAATATAAATACCTCCATGAGTCGGGGCTGTAAAAATATATAGGTTTTTCCTATTTAATATATAAAGCTGCATATCATTTACTATCTACATGTCGCATAAAAACATACTCTACACTGTTTATGTTTTATATTCTTAAAGTGGAATACATTTTTTTAATATCTAGGTGATGCATGTGTCTAGTTTCAATTTATATTTATGAGGCCAACATTTAATTGAAGAATTGATAAAGTTTAAAAGGGTATCCTTTTTTTCGATTTTTAGCTATATACGTATTAGCTATTCGAAGATAACACACGTCTTAAGGCCGGTATACACGGTAAGATTTGTATTATAATACAAAATCATAGTGTGTATCTTAAGGCCAGTATACACGATGAGATTTGTTGTATAATACAAGTATTATAATACTTTTGTATTATAATACTTCCTTGTACACACGCTAATACAAATCTTATAAGATTGTAAATAAACTACGTATTCCAACGTGTTTTCCCCGCCATATTTCTCTCTCTGTCAAAGTAATAAAAATGAAGGATGAAGATCTGATAGCAGTGTCTATCATCGTACTATGCATTGCTTTATATATTCTACAAGTCCCTTTCCCCTTCCCATTAAGCCACGACTTTTTCGATGTCTTTACTTCCAATTTACCATGTGCTTTTTTAGTAATGATAAAAATAAGATGACCCCTAGTGTCATTACATTTCATTGGTTGAAAGTGATAGGCAAGCGAAGACTTGTATTAGAAAATAGAGCATTGCTCTATTCTTAATACAGTTTTGTAAGATTCGAAAAATCTTATGATACACTGCATTAAGAGTGTATACACAGTAAGATTTTGTAGTATAATACAAATCTTACCGTGTATACCGGCCTTTATTGTGTATACACTCTTAATACAGTGTATCATAAGATTTTTTGAATCTTATAAAACTGTATTAAGAATAGAGCAATGCTCTATTTTCTAATTCAAATCTGAACTTACCTTTCACTTTCAACCAATGAAATGTACTGACACTGGGGGTCATCCTATTTTTATCATTACTAAAAAAAAAAGCACATGGTAGATAATAATGACCGACTTTACAAGTAAAGACATCGGAAAACTCCTGGTTTTATGGGAAGGGGAAAAGGACCTGTGGAATATATCAAGCAGTGCATAGTACGATGATAGACACTACTATCAGAAACTCATCCTCCATTCTTATTATTTTGACAAAGAGAGAAATATGGCAGAGAAACGCGTTGGAATACATAGTTTATTTACAATCTTATAAAATATGTATTAGCGTGAGTACAAGAAAAGTATTATAATACAAAAGTATTATAATACATGTATATTATACTACAAATCTTATCGTGTATACCGATCTTTTCATATATTTTGTTAAAAGTGACATAAAGGTCCCATGGGCCGGGTGTTTGGATATTAATTGTATTAAATGTTTTTAATTGTACTGTATAACACATGTCACTATGATAAACAATTTAATTAATTAATTACTTACAGAGAAGCACATATAAGTTTAACTTAATCAATTTATACTGGATATGTTGAAATCAAATTAGAATGCTTAACAGATTGATTGTTAAATTAAACACACTGCTAGTACTGATTTAAGTAGAGGTTACTGTCGCTCAGAAAATCTTGTCCCAAAACCAACTGATGATAACTTCGTTTATAAATATTGGAGCAATTTTGTAGTACTGGTAGATTCCCGACAAGCTGCAGAAAGGTTTCATCACCCTGGCTATGTAGAGGAATGTGTAGAGAGTCGTGGGTAGTGCTGCCAGCTTGGCCAGTATAGAGGGCTCGTTGTGGTCGCCTTTGCAACAATTTCCATTACAGCAACATTCCGTGTAACAGCTTCCTTTTTTGCTGATGATTGAGCAACAACAGCAGGGGAAAAATGTCTTGCAACTAAATTGAAAAGAAAAAGCAATTAAGAGAACGATTGAGATGACAAAAGGGTGTGCTTTAAAAAAAGGTTCAACATTTCAAACCATATATAAAGACATCTCTTCTTTTCTTTTTTCAACATTGAAACAACTATGTACTTACTCAATGCAACAACAGCAACAGGGACAAAGGCATTCCAGCAAACCACTGCAGAACTTTTTGATACAGTTTCCGCAGCGATCACCACACTTCTGACAAGGATTTGTGCAACAGCCTCCGTTTTTCTTGTTACCTGAAGTTACTTTCACATTTGTTATATAGCGCCAAATGCTGCTTACCCAGGCCACTAAACCATTAATTAATCGTTTGATATTTTTGGAGTCCCATTCTACTACACATTCTAAACAAATAAGTTTTTCATATCGAAAAAGTAGAAAATTTTGTGGTATTTCAACAAATGTCGTCACCAAAAAAACTTCAGTTCGTTCATCCAGATGATTAGGAATTTCTTTGGTAGGATCTAAGCGGTGATTCTGAATAATCTGGTAAACGATGTTGACCATCTGAAGAAAGGCGAGGGCAGTACCAGCAATAGTAAAATATAAATATTGATTCGCCACTTCCCCTGAATCGAATTCTTGAGAGTTTGGGCAATCATTTACTGTGATTTTGAGTGTATTTTTAGTGTTTTCGATAGGATCTTCCATGTCAGCATACTGTAGCCAGTCGGATGTGACATTTAGAATAATCAAAATGGCTGAAAATACGCGGCAGACAGTATACCACCATACCTTTCTTGGCTTTGGAGGTTCCTCGGTAATATCTGTTTGCTGCTGGTTACTGTAAACTTGATTTTGTTCATAAGATGGAAATGCGTTATTCCTATTCTCATTAACATGACCTACCATGTAAACCATGCTCTGGGGCGGTAAACCTCGATCTCTGGGAGTCATTTCAATGTTCCCTGGAGGATTATTAAGTACTGCTGATTGAATACCATGTGGATAATATCCAGGCGATATGTAGCTGGTTGGATTATTTTCAGCAGGTTGATGACTACCAGAAAAATATCCTGTGGGCAATAGACTCCGTGGAAAGAAAGCCCCAGAGTCTGTATTTGATGCACTATATATCTCTCCTCTTCTTTCATATTGCCTGTCATCCATTTTTGACCCAGAATCCTCGAATCAAGTTTTCTGTTTGGCTGCAGAAATTTCTTTTTCACTCTTTTGCCCCTTTGCATTCGATCCTCGATGCTCTATCTTGTCTATAGAGACTTTTTTTCCAATATTTAAAGTTTTGTACTCTGGGTTGGCCAACCCTTATTTACCTAAGAGATCTGAATGACAAACCGGTATCGAATTAAATTGCATATGGCCTCATTATGTCATTTGTGTTTAAAATATAGTGGTGGGTAAAAGTAAAAAAAAAAAAAGATAAGATAAAAGTACACTCTTTTATTTAAATTTTAGGTAATTTATTGGTCATTTTTAAAGAAATTGTAGACTGAGATTTATTGAAACTCACTGGGATATTCATGAATATAATCAAAATGATTTTTTTTTTCATTTAAGGACAAATCTGAAATCAGTTAGGGTAGAGTTTTTACACATAGCATAGTAACAACATTTAAAAATGTATAATTCAAATTCATCACCACATTGATTAAACTTAATACATTTGTGCATTCATCAACATTTTTATAGTCTAACATTTATTAAAACGTTAACCCTTCAATCAAGGGCACTTTGTTCCAAGTTTGTTTGAAATTTCTCCAGTGGTTCTTAAGATAAAGTTAAAAATGTGAACAATTTTCAGCTTTCAGCTAAGGTATGCTAAAAAATGAAGTGAATATGACGTTGCCCGCATGTCCACTGCATACAGTAGAATGTCTTATGACAAGTTTTATGTTTTCAACATTATTATAAAAATAACACTATTATGCTGCACCATCCTGAGTTTATCTTTTTCTTCATAAAACGGTTACATGAACGTTAGGCACATTCAAATCCTAAAATCTTTAAATATGGTCACTGGAGAAACATTTCATGAAGATTTCTATATTTTCATCGGGGTCAAATTAAGCTAAAAAACAAAATGATATTTCTTTAATTTGACTTTTCTTTATTATTCTTTATAATTCCTTTTCGACGAATATGAATTTGGGGAAATGAGAGATAAAACTGCGTGTAGTGTCAAGAACAATAGATAAACAATCTTGATTTTGCGTAATATGACTCTTCAACTAAAAGATATCAAGTATGGTGCAAATCAAGCATTGGCTGCGAGACTGTATAGGGAAAAGTAGTAACAAAAACAAGCAGTATTTTATTTTTCATTAAAATGGATCGTCAAGGAGAAGACTTAGAAATGGGTGTGATGAATAGGGGATATTCTCATGACGAAGACCACGATTCCAATGAGAGAGGGCGTGCTTTGAACCAGGAGGAGGAGGAGGAGAGAACACCAAGGAACGTCTGCTGGTATATGTTCACTCGTGTTTTGTCAGCGCTTCTGATAATTGGGAACGTCGTTTTGGATTGGCTTTAATATGCTGACATCGAGGACCCAATCATTGATATCAAGGACAAACTTTCTTATATCATTAACGCACCTGCTTCGTCTGGAGCAACGAGTACCAGTGGTCCATTACCCCAAAACGCATCATACTGCACGGACGACTCGGTAAAAGATGAACTGACTAAAAAGTTCATGTACTTTACTATTGCTGGCTCCGTTCTCTCCGCCTTTCAACTAGCCAAGATAATTTATCAGATAGTTTTAAATCACAAGCGTGACCCAGCAGCGACAATACCAGACAAAATTGATGGCAAAGTCGAGGTCTTCTTCACAACATTGTTTGTGGAGATTCCACAAAACTACCTACTCCTGAAGTACGATAACATCATATGTTTTAACTGTGAGATAGAGTGGAATGGAAAGAAAATTAAGCGCTTTTTAAACGGCCTTAGCTCTGAATTAGCCAGTGTTTGGCGCTATATCACCAGTAGCAAATGTTGCGATGGAAGTGGCGGAGTTGTCAAACGTAAAGTACAACGCAGCAAACGAAGTGATTGCTGTTGCTGTAGTTGCTGTTCTGGTTGCTGTAGACTATGTGGAGCACTTTGCACAAGAATGTTTTGGTCCTGCGTGGAAGTTTGTTTTCCATGTGTCATTCTCTGCCATGGGTGAGTAAAAGTTTATATCCATACGTCAATCTTCTTGAATTTATAATATAAGTATGCTATATATCTTTCAAATTAACAATAATATTTGAATGAAGAGTTGGGTTTTAGTTTGGCCAATGCATCCACATAAAATAATAACAGCCTCAAACCCACTTTAAAAAGGAATAAGAACTTTCGTTTGTCTTTTAAAAAAATGTTTTAGTTGCTTTGAAACTCTCATTAATGTTTTTGTCATAACTTTAAGATAATTTGAAAGGTTTAAAGGCTGATCTGTACTAAACTCTACACCGTCCTTAATTACTCCAAATTATATGTCTTTCTTGAATCTGTTCTAAAATTTAAGAGTGTTCTTGTGGGAAAAAATTTAAAAAAAACAATATCCTGCTTTCTTGGTTATTATTAGCAGAGAAATATGGCTGCAACAAATTAGTACTCATTTTTTTTTTTTTTTTTTTTTTTTTACAAAATTAACAAAATTTATTTTACACTGCATTTATTTAAGTGAATGATTTGAAGGACAGGTATTATCGCAAGCCAGGAGTGTGGTACCCGGTCCTTGTTCTTGAAAATGGAAATGACACACATTCATCCTTTGAAACAATGATCTGAAGCTTTACACAAGAAACCCTTGTCTAATGAAAATAAAATAAAATAAATAAAAACGGACGGAAAGAACACTTTAAGGTAGTACTCAAAAGGGGCACTCCAAAGCTACGACCGTAAGGCGAACATGAAGAGGTAGAGGGCTACACTAAAGCCGTTTATGAATGTGAAGGCTATGACAGCCAGTTAATTAGATATCGACAGAAATGTTAAAAGCAAATCTCTATCTGACCAGTCAGGAACTGAATTTTGACAAGATATAGAAGGAATGGACGAAAGGACTGATCAGTAAAATCAAAAAAATTGCCGCCTACAATACTTTAGCAGCTAGAGAGAGGTGACCTTGCCGCCCAAAACTAGCAAAGTGCTCAGAAAATACTCATCAACAGAATATAATACAGATCGGAGTTGACAACTTTGTTCGAAAAGCGCAAGCAAAGTTCCAAAGAGGAAAAGGAACTATTAACCGAACACCATTCTCTTGAACATCCTTTAGCACACTACCCTGTTCAACATTTTGTGGACTTTGAGATAGCTTGACAGTCTTTGGATCATCATGAAGAAATATGGAATACCTAGAATTCTGATTTAGATGATTAAGGCCCTGAATGAAGACTTTCGGTGTTCTGTGATTGACGACAACGAGAATACAGCCCCTTTCCCTGTGATGACCAGCTTCAAACAAAGCTGCTCTATGTCATTTTTCTTGTTTCTCCTTATAATACTAGATGATGCAACAGACATTCACACAAGAGAGAACGCTTATTCGATGAGACTCTTCCACTCTGTCTGAGGATCTCTGCTTTGCGCATGGAATTGCCCTCCTGCCATCAACAATGAACATCTGAAGTCTACAATGAAAATAAAAAGAAAGAAAACACTTCAAAATTTTGGATGAATCTGAATGCCAAGAAATGCAAATTGCTGCCCATTCTTACAATCGTAAACAGGGGTTTTGTTTAATCCTATATGACTGTTAAATTTCTGAGTTCATAAGACAGAGGAATTGACAGAGAATTGACATGTTTCAAACCAAATGTCTCAGAAGGATTTGCAAGGTTAGCTGGCAATAGCATATCTCAAACAAGCCAGTTTCAAAGAGGTAAGAAGTAGAAAGCATCTGTGGCTAGGTGAGGAGTAGGAGATATAATTGGTATGGCCATATGCTAAAGAAATATCCGACTAATAACTGTGTTATGACCGCCAGAAGGACGTCTGAGGTAGAGGGAAGTGGGGCGGTTGGTAAAGACGGAACAATGCAAGTTGGAGCAGCACGCTTAGCAGCCTGAGAAAGGTCCTAGTGGAGGTACAATGTCCACGCTTTGTGTGTTGTGTGTCCTGTCAGAGGAAGAATCCAGGTAAGGACAGGTTTAGAGAAATGAAATGGGCACAAAACTCTTGGCTTGCGACGACGATGACTAAAAGAAAGTGTAAGAAAAATGGTTCTGTATGAGTCATGAAACAGTTTTAATCCTTAAATACCTTTTTAATATTTTAAAGTTAAACATAACTTTAAAAACGGATCTACCTACTATAGAAACAAATTGCTCCATATAACAGCAAGGGGATTTTATAGAAGACATTGAGAAGAAAATTCTATGTACCACATGTGTTAAACGGCTAATTCACTTTGTCTCAAATCTCAGTTGTACATATATCCGTAGATTTTTGGAAACGAATAAGTTTAAACTTAGTTAAGAAATTTGTAAAATGTGGATAAACACTTTTTTCCGAATTTTGTTCTCGCAAATTAACCAGTTCATTTGTATCCTTTTAGGTATGAGGGATGTCACTATTTGACATGCAGCTGCTTAACGTATAACAGCGGCTTTTTCTGGTGGAATTGTTGTCCATGTGCCTGCTGCTACTCCTGTTGTGAGGGTCCGAAGTGTAAATCGTGTGACAATTGCTGGAAATGTTTCGACAGTTGTTGCAAATGTTGCGATAATTGTTGCACATGTTTCGATAATTGTTGCAAATGTACCGACGTGTCGTGTAGTCAGTGTTTGATTGATTGTCTACTCAGCATCATTCGATTTTTCGGTGGAATATTTACGACATTATATACTGCTATGTATGTTTTACGTGTACTGGAGTATTTCTGTGTGGTTCTCCCGACAGTGTTTGTTGAGGCATTTGTTCACATTATGGATACCGTGTTTGGTTGGATTTTAAACTGACATTATTTTGGCGGTCTTCTTTTTTAAGACAAGGTTCACTTTTGCCTTTTTTTGCCTTCAGAATTTCTGAAAAACTGAAACTGCTTAGTTTTAGATAATTCATGGAATATCATTTAGATATTTGGTGATTGCTTATCTATCAAACATGACGTAATTTTCTGGTTAGTCAATGCATTGTGACGTTGTGAAATGCGTAAATTTCCTCATATTCTGAAAAAGTCTACAAAAAGGCCAATTTTAAAAGCTATTTTTTGATATTTAATATAGAGCGCAAACTTTTATCTAAAATATGCAACTAGTAAACGACAAAACTGATTCTGAGGATTCAAAGACATCTTTTATTATTTAGAATATAGAGTGCGCTCATATTATTTTTCTTTATTGAAAGTACTCAAGTATACTTATTTATCTTAAAATTCAAGAACATTGCAATTTTAAAAAGCCAGTTCTCCAAGACCTGGACTTTTAGGTGAAAATTTTGATAGAACTGAAAGCAGCTAGTCTCTGTTTTATTTTAATGCTTCAAATGGAAAATCAAGTGTTAATCAATCAATTTGTATATCTACATGGCCATTTTATGCATAGCGTAAACAAAGCTCTTTCTGTTTGATTATCCTATACTTGAAACATTTTAAATTAAACTACATGTACTGATTGAAATGATTCATCAATAAATAATTAAAGAATATTGGGAATAAATTTGAAGGTCAGAGAAATATCTCGATTGAATTTCGCGTGAAAAAAGCATATGGTTATTTATTTCAAGAAGACTTGCAGGTGTATTTCGCACACGAAGTTAAATCTATTTTGTGAAGTTTATATAATTTATAGGAAACATAATTTGTCAGTGTAAATGTTGATCATAAAATCTATTTTTCTGAGACGAATAGATCTCTCTAATCCGTCCCGCGTAAAACTATGTCAATAGATTTTCGAATTAGTACGCTAAATTCACAACTATAATTAACTTACTATTTTCAATTTTCGCAAAGGAGGAGAATTCTCCCAAATCAAAAATTTATTTGGTTGGATGTTACTATCTATAAATTAGGTAAGTCAAGCTTTCATTGAACATTTTCTTCTTTAAAATGGTATAATAAAAAATTTCTTTCACAAAAAGGGCGGGGAGAGTGGTAGGTTCCCTGCAACACACTAGCCCCCCTACTCCCACCCAACCCAAAATCCTACATATCTTGAAGTTACGTTCTAATGAGTGGAAGTCAATTGCTCGGGAAAATGAAACTTTCCAAAATCATTATTATCCATTTGGAATTTTTCAATCTATTTTACTCGGATGTGGATCGAGAAACTACATCCTTATATTCACCTTGAACTATTCCATTATAATTAGATATTAATACTCATCCAACGTACTTTTAAAAAGCAGTAATTAGGTTTCTTACATTCTTTTAGAAATATTGATTAAGGTATCAATAAAGGTCAACATGTCCAAAAATTTATTTTTACATTAGCTCCAAAACAATGTGAGGTATAAAGTTAAAACTTTTACAGTTTATAAATATATCATTGTTTAACAGATAGAAAGTATCACTTGAATACAAATATTTTAAAAAATGTATATTTATCGAGAAAAAATACATTTAAAAATTTGCATATTGATAAAAAAAAAATGTGCACCTGCTTAATTATGTACTTTTAGTGAAAACCATCAATGCAAAAATAATATATGTTCATCAATGCAAAAATAATATATGCTTATTAATGAAGGTTGTTAGCCTTGTTGTAGAGCATTCGCTTCGTGACCTGGAGACCTCGGTTCAATTCTCGTTCGCGGTGCCGCATCAAACTTAGGACCTAAACATAGGTAGTGACTGTTCCTTCGCCAAGCGCTCGGCATAAGAAGTAAAATTCACGGGTCTTTCGGATATGACCTTAAAAAAGTAGCTCCCGCGTCCCGGTAGTCGTTTGGACGATAAAGAACCCTCACTGCCCAATGGCCCTGATTGCCCAGTATAGGTCTAAATTTGAAACCCTTCACCGGCATACAATGACGTCTCTATATGAGTAAAACATTCTAGAATGGGACGTAAAACGATATACAATCAATCATTGAAGGGCAAGTTGGACGTGAATGGTCTTTGAAAGGCTCTTATTGAAAGCATGGCATGTATAAAGACAAGACCCCTATAAAATCCACCATTTGCATTATACTCAATAGGGGTCATTCTGACAGAAATAAGCAGTAAAAATTCTCGAAAATATTTTAAAAGTACAAAAATGCCTCAGCGACGAACAAAAAATTTCTCGGGCATAGAGTTGGGTGATTGCAATGAAGGCTTTTCCAGTGATGACAACGTACGGAGAAGAGTTCCGGCGGACAATGAACGAAACTCAAGATCGATCCGCCCAAGAACGGAACCTCCAGATGATAACAATTCTCCGAGAAAAAATGGATCCAGACGTGTATTTTCGGTGGCAAGTAAAATTCTTTCCGCAATTTTGATTATAACGAACGTTGTTCTTGACTGGATGCAATACATGAGCATGGATGATTCTGTTGACAGAAATGCAACGACGAACGCCTTAAAATTTAACGTAAGTTCAGAACCAAATCCCACAAAAGAGTGTATAGACTGATCTGAAAAAGACAAAATGAACAAGAAGTTCATGTATTTTAGCATTGCTGGCTCTTTTTTGGCGTTACTGCAAATTATTAACATTATAATTCAGATTAAAGGGAAATTATCCAAGAAAGATAATAAAAAACGCGGTCTTAATGGAAAAGCAGAAGTTTTTTTCGTCACAATTCTTATCGAAATTCCTCAAAACTACATGCTTCTACGGTACGAGGACATATGTATCAATAACTGTGATACTGAATGGGACCTCAAGAAAATGATGAGATTTGCCAATGGTTTGTCCTCTGTTATAAGCGCCCTTTGGAGATACATAACCAGCATCTCCCTTCCGCGAAGTAAAGATTGGGAAGACTCTTGCTGTTGCTGTGGTTCTCTTGAAAACTATTCTTTGAATTGCGCCAAATTTTGCAAGGGTTGCATCAAAGACTATTTCTTCTGCATTTTCCCGTGGTTGAAATGCCTTTCAGATACAGGGTAAGTAAAAAGATGAATTTTTAGAATTAATACATATAACTCTGCATATTTTTTTCCTGCATATATTTGACCTTTTTAATGCAACCGGTGTATTTATTCCGCTTAACAATCTTTAAATTAAGAAAGTGTAGATTTCTAGTCTTTTTTAATTGTATCATTAAAACAAGATGCCCATGGGTAACAAATGTTAACAACGCTGATCTGAATAACTTTGGTCCTGCTGTTACGCATCAATATTTTCCAGGAAGATTTTCAAAGACTGTTCATGTTATTTTTTAAATGTTAAACTTAAAATGCGTATTGCCCCAACAGGCACTTGTTTCGGGAATAAAATTTTACCCATAGTATAATAATTACACAAGGTATCTAACTCCAAATTACACGGAGTACCCCCCTCCCTTAGATTTACATTTACACTTTCAGAGAAAAGGCAGTGGAAAACTGTTTATACCTATGTCATCTACGATAATTTTTCTACACAACCATATATTGCTTGCTTGTCTTTGTTTTCTTTAATCTCCGTAAACAGCGTCAAAACTCTACTCGCCGAGTGAAAAAGTCGAATTAAACCATAAAACGGTATGTGTTAATCTCGGACAAAGAGAAAAATTAAAGAATGCGTGGGTTTAAAAATTCAATTCCAGATCTTAAATATCGCATTGAATAAATAAAATTTCATTGTGTCTTATTTTCCATAAAAACACTACGATGTTTTTCCGATGTACAGATTTTTAGCCAATCAAATTCGAGGTCTAATTCTTTGCCCGAGACTAGAACATCCCATTCTATGGTTGAGTTTCACTTTCCATTCAGCGAGCAGAGATTTGAAGCTGATTAAGGAGATTAAAAAAAAAACAAAGAAAAGCATGTCAGATATGGTTGTGTAGATAAATTATCGTAGAAGACATAGGTATAAACAGTTTATTCGTGCATTTCCTCTGAAAGTGTAAATGAGCGCGACTTTAAAGGAGTGGGGTACTCGGTGTAAATCGGAGTTAGATACCTTGTGTTATTAATATACTATGGGTCAAAAATTTATTACAGAAACAAGTGCCTGTGATTGCCCTCCCCCCCACCCTTTTTTACACAGGGTCCAGGATCTTAACAATTAAGAATCTTCTCTACTTTATGAAGTCTTTAGCTAAGTTTAAGCTTTTCAGGTCAAATACATGTAATTCTTGAAAAGAAAATTTTAAGGACACTCTATATTGCATCCTAATTTCAGGATAACTTTTATGTAATAAGACTTATTTATTTACATTTAACCCAAAATTAATTAATGATAATCTACATATACTGTTTAACATAATTTAAAATAAATCCACGTATTCTTAACGTTACTGAGTGAGAGGGTAAGTTAGGTCAAGATAGAATTGTTGAAAACTTTATTCTCGTGCATTTTCTCCATATGAGTTAGCTATTTAAATGCATTTTTAAAATCAATATTTCTATAAGGTCTTTCAAAAATATTTTCCAAAGGAATAGTTTCTACTTGTAAGTTTTCAGCTCAGGTGAGCTTAAAAGCTCGTATTTTTGTTGAATCTCCTGCAATGTTGCTTTTTTTAAACATAAGTTTCTATACACCCTGAATTCAGTGTGAGATGTCTATTTGTAAATAAAATGTTCAACAGCCCTCCGCCCACTTATTTCTTAGTTAAATTCAAATTACTTTTTCTTCCATTTTTAAGTCAATGATAAATGTAACTATGTTCGGAACTATTTTCAAGCCTTCGAAATGTTTGATAGTTAATATACATGTATTTCATTACTTGTTGCATTTTTCATTGCCAGCTGCCGGTTAAACATTCCGTGTTGCTGTACAGTTATCTGGAAATGCAGAAAAACATGTAATGGAAAGTCCTCCGACTGTATCAAAATTGAACCTGACTGTTGCTGCATGTGTTGCTGCACGTGTTGCTGTAACCAAGAGAAAGAACCACTAGGTGACATAACATGGAAAGGCGATGGATTGTTTGTTATTTTGGTGTCAGTAGCTCCGACTGTCGTCCACATGATCCTGTACACGATGAGAATTGTGAAGTATTTCTGTGGGGCGACTCGAATGGCAGTGTTTGAATTTTTATATTACAACATCGAGTCATATATCAATGAGGCTCTGAAATGGGCTTTAAGTAAAGTACCGACATTTTAATTCACTACTATCCCCCTAGAAGTAGGAAGATGCAAATTATGTCAGTAGTTCAAGGGATACAGTTCATCTAAGAGAATAAAGCGAGGCTGCCTAGAATAGGTGTTTTTTCATTTTGAAAATTATTTCAGTTTAATCTTAACACTTTTACGAGCATTCTCTCTATAGTGCTAGAACTTGACAAAGTTATATTATCATGTATACTGAGTATTATCACGTAAATTAATTGCTCAGTTAAATGTTAAAATTAACTATCCTTGTACACAAATGATGATCTTGGTGTTGTTAATTTTTTTCATATTTAATAAATCACTGTTTGATAATTGATGTATTTAACAAACTAACAGAATTGATTTTATTATGTACATATATATGTGACACCAACTTTGCAAGAATAAAATATTTCCACATAATGAATCTGGGTGTTTGTTTCAATTGAACGTGAAAACTGTGGTAAAAGACCTAAACGGGCTTAGACACCGAATTAAGGGATTGCGTGAAAACCACAATAGAGAAACTATTTAATTTTATACCATATGTAGCTTACATAGACTTCAGTGTACATGCCAAATTTAGGGAAAATCTACCGTCCGGGTATTTTTTATGGGACCGTCTCGAAATACAGGTACATTTACCATAAGATTTTATAGGAAAGTACTAATTTTTCGCATATTAAGGTACGATTCTTCTCATATTTCTTGTATTTAAAAATTCATAAAATTTTCACAGAATCAAGAACACAATATCAGTAAGTGATAGTATCAGTGAGAATAAATTCGACCGTTTTTTATTAAAGGCAAGATCAGGTCAAGGTCATTATCTTTTTCCTTGACATTATGAATAAAAAAAAATACTGTTGACAATCATGTGATGCCTACTTCTATTTCAAAAGTTTAAAGATTGTTCTTTTTGCATAAAAAGATATAACTATATCGGGCTTATAGCATGATATTACCAAATTTACATAAATAATTTATCTAAACTGGATATTGGCTAATCCGAATTGTCTCTGTTTTTCTGAATTTTTTAGGATATATTAGTTTTTTTCTTATGTTTCCTATATTTAACTTTTTCTTATTTTCACATATAATTAAGTAGTCTTATAAAGGTACAAAATGATACAAAAACAAAAGTTTTGATCGTTTACTAAGAGAGGAAAAATGCTTTTTATGGATTTTTGGCTCAAATCTGCACTTTGATTTGAAGCGTTTAAAAGCTTACGTAGTTCTAGTTTGTTTGGAAAATCATATTTATTTGATATATTTTAAAAGTGTAGTCCCTTATTATTAATTTAACTTACATTTGAAAATTTCTTCAAGTCCTGGATTGTGTAAAACTTATAGTTAAATTTTTCTATTATAATTTTGAAAGGCAGAAAGGAAAATATTTTCATACGCCATCATTCCGGCAAAAATATAGTCCCTGCTAGTTTTTCAAACGCAGTTTACCATTTCTAATTAAAGTTGTACAATTGTAATGAGAAATGAAAAATATGGTCTTTTAAATCACTTACACCTAAATATATGACATATTAGCAAATATACTTTGAATGTATCATCTAGTCAGAAACCAGAGAAGAATCCTACCTTAAAGCAAATCCTTCAAATACTACAATAGACTTTTCGCTCAATTTATAATATATGATGTTATATTGTACATTCCGAGGGTTGTCACAGAAAAACGCGAACTATTTTAATATTTCTAAAACAAAGGGGCCTGTAACATACTATATTTTAATAATAGTGTTGTACTTTGCATGCACTATGCCTAAATAGTAGTCAGGGTTTGACACATGGTGCACTCGCCCAATAATTGATTATACGCAGTCACAAAATACACAGAAAAAGGGAACCAACGTTAGCCTGAATTTACACGGGGTCGATCTCGGTAACACTTCCGTAGTTTCAATAAAATACCTTGCAGTTAGTGGAATAACGCCTGGAATCATTCAGTAATAATTACTCTTTAATAAGAATATCATCACTGTAATTTAAGAATTGTTTAAGTCGCGTTTTGCGAATCCAAAGTCCTGTGATTCAAGTGATGTACTTTAAGTCGTCCGCTGAATTCGCTCAACAATGCATCCAAGATTTAAACTTGGATATGACAGGTCAACAGTGCTTTTCTACAACAAATCTGACAAATCACGCTCCGCCTTCTAACTTGCTTGGTTTTTTTTTTTCAAAATGTCGTCTGTTGTCGGCTCGGGCCTTGTCGTGAACGAAAGAAGCCACCGTATTTATTCAATCGGAGAGGTTGTAAGTTTTAATTGCAATTATCAAAAGAAAAAGATGGTTTTCGTGAACGCTATAGACCTTTCGTTTGTGTTTTCCAGCTCTCGGAAAGACTTCAAAACTTGAGAAAATGTGCGAATTTTACCTCGTTTAAGTGGACGACTTAAAGTACATCGACTAGTCAACTGGGTATCAAGTTACTTTAATCCAACTTAAACATAGATGAATGAGGTTTCAGTTTTATTAAAAAATATTTATTGTAGTATGATTCTGCTTATATTTTTATTGGCTGCTTGGTATTTTCTATGAAATACGAAATATTTCCGAGATGACCCTTTGTAAATTACGGGCTGACGTTGGTTTCGTTTCTCTTTCTGTAAATGGACCAACACCACCAAATGTTTTTCCATAGACTTCCATACAAACTTGAGCCCCTGTCACTGATATATATATTGAATTTTGGGCAAATAACCTTTTTGTCGTGCAAGTTCGAGATATTGGAAAACAAAATATGCCAGAAAAAATATACCGTTGCGCTGCACTTTTACTTTCAAATTCCATTTGTTTACAACTAGGTGCGTTTACCATCAAATGAAAATCTCTAACCAAAGTGAATCCCTCCCTTCAAATTTTTAACTATAACTCCTATATAATATCTCAAAGAAACCCAAGTCTTGATATGAGATTTTTATCAACTTTGTTTCACTTGTCAAATACATAACAAGTCTTTTCTCTTATTGACCAATCACGCACCAGGTAACATTTTCTCCTCCGCACAACTTTGGGATGTCCAAAATGTCTGCGCGCATGATGTCTCTGCGCCCATGTATTTGTTTATGTAGGAGTTTTTCCATATATCATGATTACTTTTAATCAAATATAGTATGTTACAGGCCCCTGTGAAATGAACATAATGTAATGTTGAAAAACGTATTCCATTGTAAATCTAAATATCGCTTCATTTATTTACAAATTTCAAGATTGAATCCTCAGCTGTAAAAGAGTTCCAAACAGATTGCAATGAATGTTTAAAAAGTTTTTTTTATCCAAAATTAAAAGAAATCAGTCGTACCACTTATTACAAAGAAATGCATGAATCTATATTCCTTCATGCGAAATCATATCATAGCATGTCGCTAAAAATCTACGTGTATTAACTTCCGTAACGATTTTGCTCTAAATTTCACGGACAGAATGCAGATCTCAGAAAGAACTAAAACTTATGTAACGGTTTTACAAAATACAAATGATTAATTAGTATTTGGGTTCGCTTAAGTTTCCTTCCTAAGAATCACGTTATAATATAATATCAAAACAAACTTCAATAGCTATGCCACTAAAAGAACAACTGACTGAAATTCACTATATATGTTTTATCCTTGGTCCTATCTGGATAATGATTAGTAAACTAAATAAAAACTAACTGTAACGAAGGAATCACTTGCAATCAAACCACTTTATTGGCTTAAATGTCAACCCTGATTGGCTACACATAAAATAATTTGATTGCGTGATTCAAAACCTTTTTCAATCCACTTTATTAATTCTGATTTATTACACTTATCTGAAAGTGACCACAGAACCTTATATCATTCATTCAAGTTGCTGGTCAGCTATTTAAGACGATAACACTTTCCATATAACAAAATGAATTAGAGAAAAACAGTCTCTCTTAAAAATGTAACTTCCGTAAATATAATTCAGGAACGTTTTTGCATAAAACGTTTTTTTTTTATCATTATTATTTTGGGAGCGAAATACTTCATACTTTTGTTTAATATAAATATCCTAAAACAAGCGTTAATTTTAACTATTGCCGAACATATTAACTTTTGTTGCTGGGGATTTAACTTCTGTAACGATATTTTTACTCAACTTTTAACTTGATTTCAGAACATCAGAAACAAAAAATAAGGCAAATTCAGCCTTATTTAAAATAATACTAAGACTTGATCAAGCAGTAACTTCCGTAACATTACCTAAAAATTAATGGAATATTTAAATTGTTGTGAAAAGTTAACGATGCCAGATTTGTAGACAATTCATTTTTTTTTATTGCAAGTTCACAGATATTTCCTTTAAAGAATTATGATGATATTTTGCTTTTTAAAATATTTTTTTCATGCTTTATACCATGAATTGGTTCATTTATCGTTGAATGACTGTACACGCGAATGACACACAAATCATGTTTCAAATACGCCGTTCACTTAATTAAAAAAATCAAGTTTCCTGTCAACTTTCGGTTCAGTATCGACATTATCTCCTTATTTACTGCGAGTGTGGCAAAGAATCATGTTTTGAATACGTCTGTGGCAAAGAATCATGTTTTGAATACGTATTTTCCGTCTGATAAGGCGTGCCATCTGTATATAATATATACAGATTATAGATTTTACTGAAGAACTTATACTAGAAACATATAATATAAAACTTTATAATTAAAGTTAATTAAATAATCTAGTCATGAAATTGCCTCATATTGCTAGTCTTCCCTTTACTTCATTTACAGCTTAAGTAAATATAGAAAATCCTTTTCAAATGAATAGCAACTGCCAAGGTGAAAAACATTTAAAGGAAAAGACTACACTTAACAATTGTTGAATGAGCAATTTCCCTAATATACTTTGTTTTGCTATCACTAGGACAATAACTAGTATTTGCTTACATTAGCTATCCTACATAAAACTGTTATGCGGCTCTTCCACTATATTGATCTATACATGAACTCAGAAAGGTATAAAAAGATAAGATTTACTGATTTGTGATTATTATTGTTTTCTTATTGACAAATATAAATGCTTAGACCATTTCCCAATTTTTAATGGATTGACACTTCAAAACTACGTATATATGGCGTATCTGAGTTTTAAAAAAATAAAAATACGAAATTGGTCCGTGTAACACTTAACAATTCAAATTTCTAAAATGAATTCGAGTTTTAGATTGTTAAGCCCCTGGGACCCTTTGAAACCTTGACAGGGGATACTCCCTAAGACCCTCAACCCATCCCCAGTGATAGATGGTTCAGGTTCCCAGAAATGGAGGACAAATGAATACTTGAAATATGCCCCACGCACTTGGCACCACTTGGTGGTGCCACTACAGCCCCATTTTGAAAGTGGGAAATGATAGCCCTAGGACCCCTATGAGTTCAAATTTCTAACTTTCCAAAACTCAAACTGATTTTGGATATTGAAATTTAATATTTTAGTTCAAAAAACCAGAAGTCTCTGTCGAGACTGAAGCTCTACTGGTTTGAACTTATAGCAAAGGAAGAGAAAGTACTTAAGCAGCTGGGATTTGAAACTTTATAAACAGCATTAAATAGAATAATGATCATTGATAAAGTCTCTTTATGTTCTTAGTGTAGTCTACTTGTGTGCCAAGTTATACTGAAATCAGACCTAAACTGTAGGAGGAGTAGCATTTTGAAACAATTTTACAGACATTTCTATTTTTAGTAACCACGGCAACACCGTTCATCAAAATTAAAATTCGATACACAGAATTATGTATCTTAGTGTAGTCTACTTGTGTGCCAAGTTATATTGAAATCAGACCAAAACTATAGGAGGAGTAGCATTTTGAAACAATTTTACAGATATTTCTATTTTTAGTAACCATGACAACATCATTCATCATATCAAAAACCGATATACAGAATTATGTATCTTGGTGTATTCTACGTGTTTGCCAAGTTATACTGAAATCAGACCAAAACTGTAGGAGGAGTAGCATTTTGAAACAATTTCACAGAAATTTCTATTTTTAGTAACCACGGCAACACCGTTCATCGAAATCAAAAACCGATGCACAAAGTTATGTATCTTAGTGTAGTCTACTTGTGTCCCAAGTTATGCTGAAATCAGACCAAAACTGTAGGAGGAGTAGCATTTTGAAACAATTTTACAGAAATTTCTATTTTTAGTAACCACGGCAACATCGTTCATTGAAATCAAAAACCAATACACAGAATTATGTATCTTAGTGTAGTCTACTTGTATGCCAAGTTATACTGAAATCAGACCAAAACTGTAGGAGGAGTAGCATTTTGAAAGAATTTCACAGAAATTTCTATTTTTAGTAACCACAGCAACACCGTTCATCGAAATCAAAAACCGTTACATGGAATTATGTATCTTAGTGTATTCTACTTGTTTGCCAACTTATACTGAAATCAGATCAAAACTGTAGGAGGAGAAGCATTTTGAAAGAATTTCACAGAAATTTCTATTTATAGTAACCTGGGCAACACCGTTCATCGAAATCAAAAACCGATAAACGGAATTATGTATCTTAGTGTAGTCTACTTGTGTGCCAAGTTATACTGAAATCAGACCAAAATTGTAGGAGGAGTAGCATTTTGAAAGAATTTCACAGAAATTTCTATTTTTAGTAACCACAGCAACACCATTCATCGAAATCAAAAACCGATACACAGAATTATGTATCTTAGTGTAGTCTACTTGTGTGCCAAGTTATACTGAAATCAGACCAAAACTGTACGAGGAGTAGCATTTTGAAAGAATTTCACAGAAATTTCTATTTTTAGTAACCACGGCAACACCGTTCATCGAAATCAAAAACCGATACTCAGAATTATGTATCTTAGTGTAGTCTACTTGTGTGCCAAGTTATATTGAAATCAGACCAAAACTGTAAGAGGAGTAGCATTTTGAAACAATTTTACAGAAATTTTAATTTTTAGTAACCATGGCAACACCATTCATCGAAATCAAAAACCGATACACAGAATTATGTATCTTAGTGTAGTCTACTTGTGTGCCAAGTTATATTGAAATCAGACCAAAACTGTAGGAGGAGTAGCATTTTGAAAGAATTTCACAGAAATTTCTATTTTTAGTAACCACGGCAACACCGTTCATCGAAATCAAAAACCGATACACAGAATTATGTATCTTAGTGTAGTCTACTTGTGTGCCAAGTTATATTGAAATCAGACCAAAACTGTACGAGGAGTAGCATTTTGAAACAATTTTACAGAAATTTCTATTTTTAGTAACCACGGCAACACCGTTCATCGAAATCAAAAACCGATACACAGAATTATGTATCTTAGTGTAGTCTACTTGTGTGCCAAGTTATATTGAAATCAGACCAAAACTGTACGAGGAGTAGCATTTTGAAAGAATTTCACAGAAATTTCTATTTTTAGTAACCACGGCAACACCGTTCATCGAAATCAAAAACCGATACTCAGAATTATGTATCTTAGTGTAGTCTACTTGTGTGCCAAGTTATATTGAAATTAGACCAAAACTGTAGGAGGAGTAGCATTTTGAAAAATTGTTTACAGACAGACGGACAGACGGACAGCTAGACAGCTAGACAGACGGACGGACGCCGGACGCATTACTATCGCATAAGCTCTGCTGGTCTCTGACCAGTAGAGCTAATAAGATTTACTGATTTGTGATTATTATTGTTTTCTTATTGACAAATATTAATGCTTAGACCATTTCCCAATTTTTAATGGATTGACACTTCAAAACTACGTATATATGGCGTATCTGAGTTTTAAAAAAATAAAAATACGAAATTGGTCCGTGTAACACTTTTTTTTTTTAATTCTTTATTATTTTTACACAATCTGTTTCACAATTCATAATACAAAAATTAATATATTACAAATTGGTTTTTTTGATAGAGGGAGAGAAGAGAGAGAGACAGAGGAGAGAGAGAGAGAAAGAAAGAAAAAGAGAGAGAGGGAGAGTTGGCATGTTTTAAAATTCCTTTACATAAATAGTTTTTTTTCATTTAATAACATTTTATGAAAACATTTGATTCCACAGATTCCAGTTGGTGTCAAACATCTCTCTGTCACCATTCGTATATGCTGAATATTTTTGAGTTTCATAAAAAAAGTAATATGTGAAGTCGCAAGTCTGACATCTAATTTTTTTTCTAAACATTTCATTGTATATATATAATATTTTATCCATAGGGCCATTGAGTTATGAATATATTTGTTTTTTACTAGAAATCCCAAAACAAAACTTTGCTTTGTAAATGAAATTTGCAACCCTGTTCTTTGTTCACAATGTCTTTCAAAACTGTTGAGGAAGGTCTGTACATTGTCACACTCCCATAAAATATGTATTATTGTTTCTTCTTCCATATTACAGAAAGAACATAAGTTATCATCTCTTTTCCTAATTTTACACAGATATGAGTTTGTACCTAGTATTTTAGTTAAAATTGTGTATTGAAACCATTGAAGTTTACTATTTTTTGTAATTTTAAATGGAAGTTTAAAAATCCTTTTCCATTCACTTTCCCCTAAATTAAAAATATCATTCCATCTTGTTTTCCCAGTGGGTTCAATATCATTTACATTAATTATTTCGTAGAACTGTTTTGCTTTTTTTACACTTTGAAAGACTATGAGTGTTGGGCAAAATTAATGGGTTAGGTAATTTTGCAATTATATCATTAGTGTCTGTTGCTTTCATCCATGCCTTTACAGCATTTATTATACTTGCAAATTCTAAAAAATTAAGCCTTACATTTGGATATATGCCACAAAATTCCTCATAACTATAATAGGAACCATTTTCATCTATAAGATCATTAATAAATCTAATATTCAGATCATACATATTTTTGTTATAAATGACTTTCCCACCAATAACAATTTTAGGATTATAAAAAATTGGTATGTCTCCTGCAACCTTACATACATTATAGTGTATTATTTAATTCAATCCAAGCTTCAAAAATATCTTTCCAAAACTTATTTTTAAGGTTCTTCATGATATTTTTAATATATTCAATGCCGCATGTTAATATTTTTGTCAAATCTATATTAGGTAAAAAGTTTTGTAAACCTTTATCTGACAGAATAAGCTGTCTCATCCAAAATAACTTAAGCGATGCAGTGAAAGCTCTAAGATTTATCATTTTTAGTCCGCCTTCCTTCATATTTTTTTTACTAAGACATCTTTCTTCACTCTGTGTTGTGGACCGTTCCATATAAATGAGAAAAATATTTTTTCCAATTCCTTCAAAAGGTTTTCTGGTGGATTAGGAATAGCCATTAGTATATGGTTTAGCAGCGGTAAAACAAGACTTTTAAGAACAGTTATCTTTCCAATAGGTGTTAAATATCTCTTACTCCACTGACTTATTATAGATTTTATTTGTCTTAATTTTGGTTCATAATTGAGTCTTTCAACTTCATTCAAATCAACATCATAATGAATTCCAAGTAAGGTAAATTTTGTACATCCCCATTTAAGATTATACTCATGACTTAGTATTTCTTGACTAAATCTTTTGGAACCAATCAAAACTGCATGGGATTTTGAACAGTTGATATATAAACCAGACATTTCGGAAAATTTCTCTAATGTTTTCACCACTTCTGTCAATGATTCTTTGCTACCGTCTAAAAGGATTGAGGTGTCATCTGCTAATTGGGATATTTTCTTTTCCATATTCTTAACAGTGATTCCCTTGATTTTTTTGATTTTTTCTTATCATTATTGCTAAAATTTCTGCACACAGGATAAAGATATAGGGTGATAGAGGATCCCCTTGTCTACATCCTCTCTGTATATTGAATCTTTGTGAAAAATTACCACTTTGATTAATTGTGGAACTTATATTAGTATAAAACAGTTTCACCCATTTTTGTATTGAGGGACCAAAATTAAAAAACTGCAAGGAATTCTGAATAAAATTCCATGAAATAGTGTCAAAAGCTTTCTCGAAGTCAATCAAAAGTAACAAGCCTGGTATATTTTCTTCTTCTGTGTACTGCATTATATCATAAATCAAACGTGTATTTTCTCCTATGTACCTATTTGAAATAAATCCTGTTTGATCATTATTTATCAATTTGTCAAGTTTATTTTTTATTCTGTTAGCAATAGTACCTGATGCAATTTTGTATAAAGTATTTAGGAGTGTTATTGGCCGCCAGTTTTTGAGAAATTGTTTGGCTTATCCCTCTTTGGTAAAAGTGTTATTATGCCATGTCTCTGTGTGATAGACATAAGGTTATTCTCATATGCATAATTAATTGATCTAACAACAAAGTGTCCAAGGTATTTCCAAAAAACTTTTAAAAATTCTGTTGAAAAACCATCAGAACCTGGTGATTTGTCTGCTTTCATTTTATGTAAAGTGCTAGAAGCCTCCTGTAAAGTAATGAAACCTTCTAATTCTTCAGCTTCTGCATTAGATAATTTTGTAGAATCCTCACTTAGTAGATCAGACTCAAATTCTTTCAGTGGTTTACTCAATACAGATTCAGAATATAATTTTTCATAAAAATTCTTTGCTTCTTCTAAGATTTGTGCTTGATCATGGATTATCTCTCCTGTATCTAATTCTAGCATAGGTATAATTTTACTAGTATAGTTTCTAGATTCTAGAGAACAGAAATATCTTGTAGGTTTTTCTCCATCATCTACCCATCGTGCCCTACTTCTTACACATATACCTTGTAATTTATGTTTTCTTAAATTTTCAAGGTCTTGTTTTTTGTTTTCTAAATCAGAAATATTTGCATCTGTAATATTTTCTTCAAGAAGTTTTATTTCTTCTCTTAATTTTTTTTCTGTATTTTCATTTTTCTTTTTTAGGTATGAAGAGTATGATATACTTTTGCCCCTGATTTCCATTAGGAGAGTTTCAAGAAACAATTGATCATTTATAGTAAAACATATATCTTTGTCATGGAGAGAATCTATAAACTGGCACAGCATACTGCTTTTTAATATTATTAATAACCTCTTTAATGCTATTCAAGTACTCTTTGTCCCTTAAAAGAGAGTTATTAAATTTCCAAAAGCCTCGTCCTTTTTTAAAGTCATGAAATTTTAACACCAAAGAAATCATTGAATGTCTGATCTATAGCTAGTTTCAATGTTACATTTATCAAGGCAGGGCAAGAGTGTATCTGAGATGACAAAAAAATCAAGACGACTCTGTTTGAAAGGCTTTTTCTTGCGCCAAGAATACCTTCGGTCTTTTTCATGTAGTTGTCTAACCGTGTAACACTTAACAATTCAAATTTCTAAAATGAATTCGAGTTTTAGAGTGTTAATATATGAGTTCAAATTTCTAACTTTCCAAAACTCAAACTGATTTTGGATATTGAAATTTAATATTTTAGTTCAAAATCTAAATTTTCAAAGTTCCAAACAGGTTTTAGAATTTTAAGTTTTAAGATTTTGATCTTAAACATTCAAAATTCAAATTTCTAAAAACAAGTTTTGTATTTTAAACTTTTTGAGTTTTTAATCTACCGTTTGTTCAGAAAGTTTACGCCTAACAATCTAAAGTTCAGTACAGTTTTACTACTTTTGATATTTCAAAATTTACTTCAAACTTCTTAATTTCAACTTTCAAACGTTTTGATTTTTTTTTTTTTTTTTTTTTTTTTTTTTTTTTTTTTTTTTTTTTTTAAATTTAGAAGTTTGATTCAAATGTTCAAATTTCAAATATGCAAAACGCTTTGAGTTTTAAGAATTTTACTTTATATATATCCAAAATATCAATTTTCCAAACCCGATTTTAATTTTAAATATCAATTCAATATTCTAACTACTGAGTATCTGAAAGGTATTTTGATTAACCAAATGAGTTTTTGAAAAAGTTTCAAAATTTAAACTAGGTTTGGAATTGAATATTTTGGATATTTAAAGTAAAATCCTAAAATCTCGAAGTGTTTTGGTTATTTGAAATTAGAACATTTGAATACAATTTCCAAATTTTTAAAAATCTAAAAACGTTTCAAAGTTGAAATTTAGAAGTTCGAAGTTAATTTTAAATAATCAAAAGACGAAAAATGTCACTAAACTATAGATTGTTAAGTGTAAACTTTCTGAACAAAGGGCAGATAAAAACTCAAAAGTTTATAGTACAATTATCAGTTTGGGAAATTTGAATTTTGAACATTTTGGTAAAAATTTAAAATATCAAAATTTTAAAACCTGTTTGAAAATTTGAAAATTTAGAATTTTGAACTAAAATATTAAATTTCAATATACCAAATCAGTTTGAGTTTTTGAAATTTTGAAATTTGAACCAATATATTAACAATCCAACACTCTAAATCATTTTAGAAATTGGAATTGTTAAGTGTTACACGGACCGAAATTAAGTGTAGATTTACATTATATTTGCTATTTACGTTCAAATTAAAATTTTCGCCGATTTTGAACTTAAATGTCCACACGTTTCTATAATTAAATTGATTTTAAACTGTGTCTGATATTTAATTCCGAGTCGGAAATAAATCGGTTACTAGCATTGTTTAAAATTTCGGATATCTTTGATACACGATTGATATAAATTGTTTAATTAGAGGAAAGTCCTATCTTGGTATAAAGTAACAAAACAAATATCTCTCTAATTTTAGATAGTCTAAACTTATCAAAAATACGCCCTTTATGACTAAAATTTACGGCACTCCGATTGAGTCATACTTTTACCAAAAACACTTCGATCACGAATACATAATATTAAAAAAAACATAAGATAAACGAGTTATTTATATTTTATTTGGAGTTAAACCTCCATCGGATTGACAAGATGCCGAAAATACTCCTGAAACCGTGATACATTTTTTTTTTTCGTTAAAATGTTCGTTTGAAGAGGTTCGCTCCTAAGCTTTTGAGCAGATTTCTGTCTTTACCTCTATCAAAAAAAATCTGCATAATGCATTAGTTCTTACAATAATTTTGGATTCAATAATGCCAATTAAACTACATATATTCAATTAAAACCCCACGATTGAATTCAATACCGAAAACATATAGAGAGGAACTATATTTTGTTGCGGAAGGTTTTTTAAGAAGAAAAAGATCTTTTTCTAAGTATTATGTATTGTTAGGTTTGGATTCCTTTTTTCACAAACAGTTGCAAACTGAGTGACTTTGTGCAGTGAAATGTTTCATGCTGGTCTTAAATTAATATTATATTAATTGTCATGACTTCTATCATCATATTTGGCAATTATATTAAGGGAGTATGGGACTTTCGGGTCCTAATTTCAGAGTAATTAAAACTCTAAAACACATACACAGATTGAAAGAAGACCTTTATTATATTTTACTAAAATACATTAAAAAAGGTTCTAGTGCGTAAATCTAAAAATAGAACACGCCAAAATAAGGGGAGTAACTCTGTATGAAAAAATGATATTTTATAAGCAATTTTTAAAATTTCAGAATTCCCATAAAAACATCAGAAAATAAAAAAGTTTATGAAATATTGTCTTCAACAGGAATGGAATTAAATATCTAAAAGAAAAAAGTACAAGGAAAAAATCTAAAAAGACGAATTATTTTGACTTATTTATATAATATCAATTTATTTGGGAAATGGGTTAATATATATGTACAATGTAATTTTAAGCAATTAAGGAATAATTAAAAGTTTAATTTCTTATGAAAGATTCATAGCAATTTGCTTGTTTTAAAAATTGCTGAAAAAAAATTATAAAGTTAGTGTTCAATTTTAGAGTAATCTTCTTTCGAATTCCTCGACCCGAATTTCCTCTGCTCGCAGTTGTTATGAAATGTAACAATAATGAGCTTGCAATTTTAAAATACTTGTTTTTAGTTTTTTATTCACTCGGTTTTATCAATTAACACTAGAATATTTCCATCGTTGCTGTATTTCTTTCGTATTACGGTGAATAATGCTTTTCGCCAGAGTTTTCGCGAGCAATCCGGAAATCTTACGATTTCACGATAGAGTTTTATATATTACAGTGTACAACTTATTTCCAGTTTACAACTCAAACTACTCAATTTAGCTGATTAAACAAGGTATTTTCAATTGTCATTGAATAATTATTATTTAACCGTTCGATTGTTTCTAACGTTTCAGTAAAATAGATGAAATAAAGTGATTGGGTGAAGACAGGAATCATGGAATGCCTACGTGTATAGTGTAGATTGACACTGCCTCATGCTCTGAATACTCCTTAGTTATAATAAGATAATGAGATTAAAGATTGTATCTCCACGTACAACTATTATTAACAAAAAATCTGCGTCTTGTTTTGAATATTTTTATGTCCAGTAGCTTATAAAGATATGATATAAAAATTCAATAACCAATATGAAACCACTGCATATCATGGACACCCTGTTAAAGCTGGGGGGAAAAAGTTACACCACCACAATACACTATTTTGCTGCATGTGTATAATAGGGTGAAGAGTAAAAACAATACTTAAGAAAATTATAATATGTTGACGGTGCGACCGTAAGAGCGAGCGCAAACTCTTCTATTGTTTTAATTTAGATCGGGCTCGTCAAACCGCACGTGACATTTTGGTGCGTCTAGACTCTGACGTCACATGATGTCGTATGTGAGTTTCAATTCCAAGAAAAAGCCTGAACAGTGCTGAAAGTTAATGAAGAAAGTTTCGTTTTCTATTTCTTCAATATATATCCATTAAATCAAGGCGGGCAAACTTTTTGTTGAACATTTGTCGTTATTCTCGCGAGAACGTAGCTAAAACAAGTGATGCATTGTGGGTCGAAATTACGGCATCAAAAAATTCTATCAAATGAATGTGCAGTAGTCCGAATTTTCTCTTCGCACAGGCGTTGCTTTAAGAGCTCACAGTGACGAGCGTCGCTTCGCGACGCTCGCTGCGCTCGCTATTATTCAGCTGGAACAACAAATTACAAAAACAAGTTCTTTGATCAAGTGCCACTAAATTACATGAACCAAAACAAATATTGAATGATGTTGACTGTTGAGGGCAACTTTATTTTTATAATTAGTCTCCAAGGGTTGAAATATTGTCCAATGTGGAGTGAATGTTTTCATCCCAGGGAGGCTAAAATAATTTATGTCGCCTGAAAACGGTTGATACCTGGTAAATTGCTATGTAATATGCAAAACAAATCGATAGAATATAGTATTTTGTTTTAAATAAATATTTAGATCAACAAATATGACCTACATGTAGTGCTAGCAGATCTTGCCTTAATTGTTTTTTTTTTTATATTGTGACATGAAGGATATGGAGATAACGAACAGTATTCAGTCTCAAAGTCAATACAACAATACAAATAAGAGCAGAGACAACATGGACATGATGTTTTTTGCAAGTTGCGGCTGTTTCATTATACATGTATCACTATAAATGGATTCAAATCAATAAAATGTTGGGAAATGACCATCAATATGTTTTAAGGAGCTTAAATCTAAATGTATTTTGTTAACTGTTTTTCTAAATAGAGAATATAAGGACTATAATCCAATCCACACTTTGCAATAGTTATGTCCCTTTGATAGGTCAATCAAATAGGAAAGAAATGACATTTCTCCACTTCATGCTACAAAATATTTTTGGCATGCTCAGATAAATCAACTGTGTTTTTTCTTTTGATATATGAGTTGGCCCATCTTTGGGCAATCATTATAGAAGATGCACATAATTCTTCAATTCAGATGACAAATTTACAAACCAGAAAACTATAAAGGGTACTGTGAGGATTCTTTGGATTTTTCCTCAAATGGCGGCCAAGGGACATAACTTTTGAAAAGTGTGAATTCACCTATTCTTTCAATGCTGAAAAAGAAAAATATGATTTGACAAGTTTTTCAAACTATTTATTTCAAATATCTTTTCCTATTTTTTTTTAAATTGTAAATTGTATTTAGCACATAAAGTATGTGGAAAACTTCAACATTCAAAAGACATAATTTATGCCATTGACATTTCAAATAGACTGAGGATGAATGTCTTTTTTTGTATCAAACTTCAACTGAAAAAGTCTTAATTCTGAAATATAATCCATAATTCATTTAGAATAATGCACAAATAGTTTTTCATTCAAATCTTTTATCCATAATCCAACACGGAGTTTGTTGACAATGCCACAGTTTCAAAATACTGGGATAGGAAATTATATTGTGTCCAGTGATTTTCTTCCATTTATTTTCAAACCTGTAGTTTAGTCTGCCTTTTTAGTAATTGTTCTTTATGGAACAAAATACTGGTTCAAATGGTTTACCCACTCATTGCTGATATGATGTTCTGGCTCACTGTAAGAAATAAAAAACTGATGTCAAATTAGTGTTTTTTAATTTATATGGAAATTGCAATGCTTGGTAATATTGTGAAACAAGAGGCCCAAGGGCCACATCGCTCACCTGAGCACATCTACTAGGAAAAAGCACATATCAGATCAGTATTGAGAAGTTAAATACGGGGGGGGGGGGGGGGGGGGGGGAGTTGAATTTTAACCCTCCTGGGTGTCATGATTTGAACAATGTACAATCTACACTACCTGAGGATGATTCCATATAAATAGAAAAATATCACTAATCATGGCTTTGAAGTACTTGAAAAGGTTTCCCTATATATCCTAATGTACAAATTTGGTCAGCCATTTTGGGCCCAAAACTAGCCCCGGAGGTCATGATTTGAACAAACTTGAATCTACACTACCTGAGGATGATTCCACATGAGTTTCATCTTTCCTGGCCCAGTGGTTCTTCTGAAAAAGATTTTTAAAGATTTTTCCTATATATTCCTATGTAAAACTTTGGTCGGCCATTTTGGCCCCACCCTAGCCCCGGGGGTCATGATTTGAACAAACTTGAATCTACACTACCTGAGGATGATTCCACATGAGTTTCATCTTTCCTGGCCCAGTGGTTCTTGAGAAGAAGATTTTTTAAACATAGGTAATCAGAGATTACAGAGCTCACCTCAACGAATGTTGTCTTTAAGTAAGGCAAAGTCACACAATAAACCAACAAAAAGTGTACATTCCAAAATGAAAATATTTATGCAATTTTGATCTGATACTTTGGAATAGAGCTATATAAAAACTTCAAACTAGTTCTTTTTCATGAAAATGTAATTAAAATCCATCATCTGAAGCAAATTTGAGAGTTTTCATCCCTTGATGCATCATTTGTGCAAGTTTGGTTTATACAATGTTATATAAGCCTTATAGTTTTTTGGTAGTAGACCTTCACCCATAACTTTTACCTGGTCCATTATCTGAAAAATGTATGTCTAATTCAGCATCCAAAGCAAGTCCATTAGTGTGCATCCTAAGATGCATCATCCATGCAAGTTTGGTCATTATAGGGCTCATAGTTACTTGGAAATGAAACCTGCACCAAAAACTTTAACCTGTTCACTCAACCGGAAAATGTAGGTCAGATTCAGCATCCGAAGTAAGTCTGGTAGCATGCATCCTTCGATGTACCATCCATGCAAATTCGGTCAAAATAGGGCTCAAAGTATCTTGGAAATGAGACCTGCACCAAAAACTTTAACCTGTTCACTCAACTGGAAAATGTAGGTCAGATTCAGCATTTGAAGCAAGCCTGGTAGTATGCATCATATGTATGAAACCTGCAAGTTTGGTCATTATAGTGCTCATAGTATCTTGGAAATGAGACCTGCACCAAAAACTTTAACCTGTTCACTCAACTGGAAAATGTAGGTCAGATTCAGCATCCGAAGCAAGCCTGGTAGTATGCGTCCTTAGATGTATCATCCATGCAAGTTTGGTCATTATAGGGCTCATAGTTACTTGGAAATGAAACCTGCACCAAAACTTTAACCTGTTCACTCAACCGGAAAATGTAGGTCAGATTCAGCATCCAAAGCAAGCCTGGTAGTGTGCATCCTTAGATGTATCATCCATGCAAGTTTGGTCATTATAGTGCTCATAGTTACTTGGAAATGAGACCTGCACCAAAACTTTAACCTGTTCACTCAACTGGAAAATGTAGGTCAGATTCAGCATCCGAAGCAAGCCTGGTAGCGTGCATCCTTAGATGTATCATCCATGAAAGTTTGGTCAACATAGGGCTTATAGTTCCTTGGAAATGACACCAACACCAAAAACTGCACCAAAAATGTTAACCTGCTCCAAAAACCTTAACCTGGTCATTCCTTTGCTGAAATTGCAGCATCTGAAACTTTGACTGGTACAATGAAACACACTAGAAACATCTTCCATGCATGTCTAATCAATATAGGTCATAGAAGTACTTTAAAAGAAAACTGCTCCAAAAAACTTAACCTGGGACACCGACACCGACGCCGACGGGGACGCCGAGGGTATTACATAAGCTCCCCCAACTTCGTTGAGGTGAGCTAAAAATGCTAATAATTTTTCACTAATTCATAATTATCTCTCCTTGGAAGAGGGCGTGGCCCTTCATTTGAACAATATTGAATCCCCTTCACCCAGGGATACTTTGTGCCAAGTTTGGTTGAAATTGGCCCAGTGGTTCTTGAGAAGAAGATGAAAATGTGAAAAGTTTACGACAACGACAACGCCAACAACGACAACGACAGACGATGGACAAATTTTGATCAGAAAAGCTCACTTGAGCCTTCGGCTCAGGTGAGCTAAAAATGAATATTCATATTTTTATTGAAAAGGGATTTTAAAAAAAAAGGAATTGGCTATAAACATTGGGCAAACGGAAACATTTTTTTTTTCACTTAATTAATAACACCATGTACAGACTAAGATATTGACAAGTATAAAATATACATTTTTAAAAACATAACATTGTACCTTAATGTAAGTGGATTTAGCCGGATTATCCATAAGCAAGGACCATGTGAGAGGACTGTAGTGGTGCACCATATTATAAACTGGCCTTAAGAGCATCTGTCAGCTCAATCCCTATACATGTACCTCTTTTCAAGTCTCCATTTAGCAGATATAAAATGTTCTATATTCTCTTTTATCTCGACTTCATGCTTCCACAAAAACAGGAATACCTATTCAAAAAATATATATGTTTGTACATCTGAGGAGCATTTACTGATTTGTCATGTTTATTCTTACATGTATGTATGAAATTTTTTTTAATGGAATATTCTTTAATCTGCATTAATATTCTTTTATAGTCGATGACTTCTAATGCTTCAAACCTTTGATTATTCCTACCGATTCAACACAAATTATTTGCATCTAACAGGGGGGTCTAAATTTCTCTGAGGGGGGTCCAAGGTAACTTTTATCTTGCTATAGTATATGAATTTAATAACCTTTGCAAATTACAGGGGGGGGGAGGGTTCCTGACCTGAGCTTCATATTTTAGCGGCTTAGGCACAAACATTTACACAATAATTAAAGAATACCACTGTTTTATGCAGAAGAATTTTATGAGTGAGGTATATGTGCATTACTTTTGTTGTAGTGCAGACTAGTCAGTGAAATATTGAATTGTATGTAGATTGGAAAAATTCTATAGAGTGCTCAACACCTTGCATGATGTTGCATCTCAGGTTAATTGTTTGGGTTCGGTTACATGTATAACAGTTGTTTCAAATGATATACATATATCTATACACATGACAGAGTACAACTGGATTATGTCATGTGAAGATCAAGTGACAGTGATACACATATACACCACTGTGGAATAGTATTTAGCGTGTGATTATAGTTATATAATCCAAGATTCCTCTGACTCTAAACCCTGCTTTTACTTTGTGACTTCATAGGCACTCCCCATCTTAATTGTTAAAAAAAAAAATCTCTACTAAACTACGTTTTGTTTATAGTATAGTAGAGATTTTTTTTTTAACAATTAAGATGGGGAGTGCCTATGTGTGACTTGTGCAGGTAACAATGCAAAAGCAGGAGTTCGAGTCAGAGGAATCTCGGATAAAATAGTTATAGTGCCCTTGCCCCTTTACCCTGTTTGAATATTTATATTGCAAAGAATTGCCATGATTACGGAAGAAAAATAATAGGTTGAATTTAGAGACAAACCTGGGCAGATCAGACGAGAGTTGTCGTGGGCATGGTGGGGTGATCATGGTGATGCGATTGTGATTCCTTCATTCGAGTGATTGTTGGCAGAGTAAATTCAGTATGACACAGCTCAATATCGCCTTCTTTCAGTCAAGGAAGCCGCTAAATTGATTAGGTAGACGAAAACCCTAGGTTTCTCCGCATTTCATGCTTTCCGAAACATCCGCTTTGTTTACAATGCCGAAAATGGCGATAAGCGAGATAAGTCGTAAAATTTCACTGAGTTGTTTTTTGGTTCGATTCTAATGATATTTTTATCACAATTTATATTATTTTATATCAAGTATATCTATAAAATAAGTTGTTCGGTAAAATTTAATAAAAAATCATAGAAAGATTTGAACGACATAACAAAAACGTAAAATTCATTTACGTCACTTCGAGTTGCGCGGTGGATTCAAAATCGTCAGTTCCATACTCCCTTAAATATATATCGTGAAAGTCGTTGGGAAAAATAGCCCAATTTAAGCTGAAAATTAGTACAATTTTATCAGTGCCTGTGTCTTTTAGTAATATTTAAAAATTAATATCACAGAGCCCCCTTTTATATCATTTTCCAAATATACATGTATAAGATTATTTTAACCATTCTACTAATTCAGAAAAATGATATTACTTTCAAATGATTTTATTGCTTTTTAAATTTTGAACGCCAGAAAAATAACATTTTTTTTAGTGCAGAAAGGTCAAATAATTGACTATGTGCAGTAATTTGAAACTATTTTTGTTGGCACAGATTTTAATGTGACTATTCAAGATGAAAAAAGACTGTTTGTTCCAATAATTCACTTGGATAAAAAATTTTAAAGGAAAAACATTGAAGAATTGAATTATGTGATAGAAGTAATTGCAGTGCGAAAAAGTCATACATGTATTAATTGATCCGTAGTGCTAAAAGAAGCGCACTGACCCTCATTTTTTGTTTTTGATTTTTTATTAAGCTATGTGTATACTAGTATTCTAAAAATATACTTGATGAAAAATTCTGAATACTTTTGATAACAGGATCCAACCTCCTTCAGTGAAATTCCGTTAACATGCCTCGTGTTTAATGAAAAGAATTATTACTTTCACTTTATAAGAAGACGTTCTTTTAAAGGAAATTCAGGGGTTTTTATTAATCAACGTCATCTAAAACTTTTGAAATAAAAAAATATAACGGACTGATGAATACAGTTTTAAAAAAAAACATCGTTTTTTGAAAATCAAACAAGGACACTTTTTATTTCTCATTTCATGAGAGATATATACAGTTTGGAATTTTTAAAATTCATATTTATGTTGAACGTGACGACAGTTCTAAGCTCTTCAGAACGTATTAGATACGCGCAAAAGATGCTAAAAATAAAGTTATATTCACACGAGCATTTCTTTTCAACGTTTGTTTGTTTGAATACACTACAGTTTCGCATAAATACTCAATCTACAGTTACCGCAATTATTATGCTTTAGACATAAACGGCACGCCTTATCAGCACACGTTATCAAAAATGGCGACAGCTTCACCAAAATTTTTACCGTTTGGAAAACAATATCATATATTTTTCTTTCATGGCCCATCTGAGAGGGATAGCGATTGGACTAGGGATGTTATAGAACAACTTGAAGCTCAGAGATATATTGGTGGGTGCAACTGTTTTGATTTTAGTCCACATTTTTCTATATTCTCTAACATCAAAAGAGTATTACATGAGTCGGTAGTCTTAGCTTTTGTCTTCTCGCATGACTCGACAAAATTGGAAGACTTCCTAATGTCAGTGGATAATGCTGTGACTTCCATCTTACGTCGAAAACGACGAGAGAAACAAGTACATGTAGCAATGATTCCAGTTTTACTTGATGACTGCGAAGTCTCGCAGTGTTTGATCAATTATGAACCTCTAATCGTCTCTAATGAGAGATACCGATGGTGGCCAAAATTAATGAACGTTCTGGATATTGAAAATCCGTCATCGAGCAGTGGTGAGTCTGATGAGGATCTCAAATATCATTTTGAATGTATGGTCAGAATTGCAGAAAATGATATCAAAAAACAAAGAAAATTGGATAACATGATGAAAGAATATAAGATAGGATATTACACTAGTCAAATTGGAAGGAGAACAACAGCTAAAAATTTGAGTGAAGGCTGTGGGATACAGATAGCTTCACAAAGTCTAGTAATAGAATGGGATACGTTTGTGAATATCATGTCGAATAGTGAAAAGGCTCTGATTGAAATCAGAAATCTAAGTAAACACGAGAAAATTGAAAACATTGTTATTAATCTAACAAAAGAAGGAGAAAATAAGCTTTTTAAATATTGTGCCGAAAATCGCAATAAGCTTGTGAAATTTTTGGAACACTCTTTGAATTACGATTTTCATAAATCAGAATATGACAGAATGACATATAATGTTAAATTTCAGGGGCACACAGGATATAATTTACTGCATTTGGCTAATAACATTGTCCGAAATTTGTACCTGAGTAATTATCAGAGACGCACTATAGAATTCAATTCTTTGAAAAAAAGAATTAGAACATTTGAAAACTCACCTTATCATGAAAGTGAAAAGAATATGCTTGCCGAAGCAGGATTTATCTACTCTGGCGTCTCGGATACGATCACTTGCCACTGTTGTAATCAAAGTTTAATAGGAAGGTTTGAAACAGATTCCGAGTCTGAATTGTATTTTCAACACAGCAAATGGAATACTGACTGTCAATACCTTTCCAAAAAATATTCATTTCCCGAATATGATGATTCATCAAACAATCCATACCTGCCACCGACTCTTTCGTCAATTCAAGAAAGAGAAGAGTATAGTCTTACCAAACTTCAGAATAAAGAGTTTGCAGCCGAATTGGCTAAACTGGGTTTTGTTGCAAGAACAGCAACACTGAAAGTAGTGCTTGTAATATGCACGAGTTGCCACTATGAACATTGTGTGCTTGAGGACGTAAATGTAATGAAAGATCTACAAATTAATCATATGATATGGTCTGGAAAAGACTGCCCATTCCTTGTTCAAGAAAAAGGTGTTAGTGCTATAAGTAACTTTATGAGGGAACGTGAACTTAAAGTCCATCACAGATCATCTATTGTATTTGATCCAATTTTGATGAAAAGAAATCCATAATATTATTCTACGTAGTAGACTGCGGGACCTGTAAACAAAGTTGCGTATGCACTCAAAACTTGTGAATAACAATATTTTATAATGAGTATTTACTGTTCTGTATTGGTTTATAACATTTAAGGCGCAAACATTAGACCTAGTATTAATTTCAATGCACATGAATATACAGTGCAGTGAAGAGAGATGTAGATATAACCCCGCTTGAAAAGTAGGAGAGCATATTGTGATCGGGATGTCCGTCCGTCTGCACGTCCACCCGTCTGTTACGCTTTGTGGAACCCATCTTTTTTCCGCAACTCCTCTTATACCACTGAATGAAATTTAATGAGACTTACACAGAATATTTGTTACATAGTGCCATCGTGTACATCCTATTTACTTTTTGATCGGAAACATATTTCGGGTTTTCCATAGCAAAACAATGACTCTGCCATTTTTCCTGTAATGTTGATAGGTACCCATCTCTTATTCAGAACTCATCCTATACCTATACCACTGTTAACAATTTAATGATACTTTCATAAGATTCTTTATCATTTGATGCCATTGTGCACCTCCTATTTTACTTTTTGAAAAAAATCCATTTTATTTTATTTATATTCTGGTAGATTATCCATACAGGCATCCCTTAGAGGGCCCCTTAATTGAGTGTGATAATTATTTGTTGGGTTTGGGGAGTAGCCGTTCAGGGAACAAATGCAATAGAAAGATTATTCAATAAAAGACTGGACATCTGCTTTGATAAATTTCTGTAAATATACTACGATATCAGTTGGTGACCTTGCTTATATAAATTCAAATTCTTATGTATGCTGATGACATAATTTTATTCTCTTCAATGAGAGAGGGATTACAGCAAAAACATAATATTTTACATCAAAACTCCAATTGATGGGTGTCTCAATATCGATATATTTAAACTAAAATAATAGCTTTCGACAAAACAGGTAGCCACACACAAAATTTGACTTTGCTGTAAATGTGGATGTTGGAGTGAAATGTTTTTCATACTAATTATTAGTCCATTATTTATACACTGAATCGACAACGGATTTTTCCGTTATTTCCAGATCATGACAAGAAGCACACGGCGGGTGTGACCGGTCGGCAGGGGATGTTCACTCCTCCATGGCACCTAATCCCACTTCTGATGTTTTGGAGGTCCGTGTTTTCTCTGCTCCTATTTTGTATTGTTTTATGGACTGTGATATTGAATACTGTTCGTCACCTCCATATCCTTCATGTGTCTGAATACATAAGTTATTATTATTACAATAATAATATCCTTTATGTGACAGAGTTATATTAACTATAATTGTTTTATTTGTTATAATTTATTTCTGAGGTAACATGTTTTATTTGGTAATTGTTGTAAAGTTGTTTCATGTTTAAAACTATTTAGATCGGGATCAATTACCTAATTTTAATCTATGACACCATTGTCTTAATTTACAGCCAATCAGCGTGGCTTCTCCTAATCACGTGACCATTGTTTTATTTTTTACCAAAGGAGAAAGCCACACAAATTTACAAGGAAATTTTTTTTTACCGAAAAACCCTCCATCCATCCCCATTTCTTCCACCGTCTTATATTATATTTGTTATATATGTACTTGTATTAGTTGTTCATATTTATTTGTTTGGCGTTTATTTTCTTTTAACCCACCCTTTTTTGATGACAGGCATATCAGTGCCTGCTTTATGATATATGTAATTTTAGGGGGTCAGATTGCATAATATGTTACCAAAGATTTTTGTATTCTTTCAAAGTTTTTACTAGTCTTGTCTGACCCCCTTATAATATGTTTATATTTTGTTTTGCGTCATTTACTTCAATAAATGACATTTTTTCACTTTCACTACTGTTGTTATTTTAATTTTAATCCATCAAAAAACTAGTTCAGTTGACTTGGCTTCGGTCTTGCATAATAACAGAGGAACATAAAGATATTTAGCTGTAACATGTTGATTCTTAATCTTTCTCCTTTCCTCAAAAGAAAGTTTATCAAAAAGTATTACATTGATTCTTTATACTTTGGAAACTTCTCATTTGACTGAATCCAGAAATGAAAACTAGAATTCAAATGTTGTTTTAAATGCTTTTACCAATTGAATAGCATCCCAGTCTTTAATACTATTAATTAAAAGTTATATACTTCAACGTCAGATCTGGCCAGGTGTACATAAAACTGCAACTTATTTTTGTACTATATGTATATGAAATGGATAGTGTTTCCCTAAACTTTGGAGATGCAAATTACGAATCCCAGTAACAGTTTTAAAATTGAAGGTATAGCTTCTTTTATATTTTGTAAAAGTCAAGTACATGTATATAAAGTCAAACATACACTTAAAGATAATTTATTTGATATGACAAAAAGGAATGGAGTTCCCAACTTGCATCACATACTGACAAAAAACTAAGGTACTAGAGCACTTTGAAACATAATTTACGTCATACAAATACCCTAAATTACTTTTTAAAATGATATTCGAGTTAAATTAAAAGCGGACAATATATAAGTACTCAACAAGAAAAGCACTGCATTAGATGCAAACAACAAAACGGTTGATGATGAGATACATTTTCTTCTCTCATGTAATCCGGTTAAGGATGAAAGAAATGTCTTAAATGAATTGATAAACAAATCCTGTAAGAGTTATCATAAATTGGAAAGTGACAAAAAGTTAACTTGTCTTGTGACAAATGAGGATGTGTAAATTCTAGTTCGTCAGTTTAGTGATTCTGCAAACCAGAATATTTTCTGTGAAGTATGATTATTTCTAATGTACATTTTTAGTTTCCTTAGTTATCACTTTTAAATGTTTATTTAATGAGTCTCTTGAATACATAGAGTCTTAATTGACTGTGTATGGGTATTGTCTCTTGATACCCCCTCTATTCAAGTAATCTTTTTAACACTTACAAAAGGATGTTGCTTGTATGGTTATTATTTACTGTTTAATATACATACATGTACAGGTATCATGATATGGTTTTGTATCTTTTCAATATCTTTTCGATTTTTGTCTTTTTTAT
>NW_026930355.1:0-40801 GCF_032062105.1 Saccostrea cuccullata
AGTATCTTTTCTGTTTTTTGACGAAATGCGATGAAATTTAAAACATCGGCATACTTTAGGATGTCCTACAATATGATATATAACAATTATCATGAAAACACGCGCATGCACGTGCGCAGCAATCTGATTGGCTTAAACTTTAAATGGTTATAACTCCCTTGTTTTTCTACCAAACAGGATGGGATTTAGAATATAGATAGACAAAATGAACTCCTACAAGAAGGTATGGTCATCAAGCACATTCTTGCACTAACGTGCACGTGAAATGAGTAAAATTAAAAATACGCTTAAATGAGTGTATTTTTTTAATACTTCTGGATTAAATGCTTTGACATTAAGTATATTAAAATATATAGATAGTGTACACAAGATGAAATGGTCATTACGCACATGCATTCACATGAGCACGTGTGCAATGCTAAGATTTAAATATATTTTGTATTCTTCTTGGAAAACGTTGTTTAAGTCTAAATTGCATAAAGTATGTCTTATTTAATAGAGCTTACAGGGAATATGGCACCAAAAGGGAGTTGGGGAGCGCTTGGGGAACATCTGTAACGGTCCCCGTTACAATTAGCCCTAGTTTTAATATGAGGTTTCCTCAAACGTCTATTAAAATTGCCTTTGTCTGCATCTCAAAGTAGAATACAACATAACAAAAAGTGGAAATACGACGACTACAACCTTTTGTTTTGCACCAGGGTAAACTTAACCTAAACCATGGTTATAAGTAATAGCTTTTCAAGAAACTTGCCTGACTTAATATTCACTATGTTTCTGAAATATTATTTTAAATATACTTTCTAACGATCGAAATTCGGGTTATAAGAACATACATTTCTAATTTTCATTGAAGCTATCACATTCAATAGATCAAACATTTCAAAGGAATAGCGTTAAGAACTACTTATGACGTTTGGTACGAAATAATGTATCGTGACCCGACTTAAGTAGTAGACAAATGACGACAATAATGTAGAAATATATAACATTGGCATGCCTGTATACAGAGTTGCAAGGAAAAGAAAGTTGAATACATATCGAAAAAAAGGAGAGAAAACAGTATCATCTGTTCATCACTAATAGATTATCTCTCCTAAAAATTACTGTTAAAACTCAAGTAACAAATTCCGATATGATCATCTTGAGCAAAGTTTGGCAAGCTAGCTCTCATTTTATAATTCCAAACTGAATTTTAAAAAAATGTAATGTATGTAGCAATCTTCGATATTCGAATGTTAAATTTGAAGCGGGTTCCCAAAGGTGTAATGGGTACCGCAGTGGATTTTCACACTGCGACCCGGGTTCGATCCCCCGTGTGTCCGATTTTTAAAATCATTTTTTCAGTTTGATTTTACGTTCTTTTTTCTGAATCGGACGGAAGACCTCTCGTTGCTCGCAACGAGCTTCGTTTCTAGTTATTATTATTATTATTCTTTTTTCTTCTTATTTCTTCTCCGGTACTTTTTTGTCCGCGAGTGTTCTCAGAAACTGTTCACCCAACTAAGCTAAAACCTTTTTAGGGTTAATAGGTGTGTAGTGTAGGTGTGCGGAACGAAGGTCATTTTGCGCGCATACGCCTGCACGTGCGGGCGCGTGAAATGAGTGAAATGACTAATATATTTAATATAGCCATAACTTTAACAATTTTCGATGAAATGCTTTGAAACTCATTATATAAGGATATATTAATAGTGTAGATAATGTGACACTGTCAAATTAGCAAGAACTCACGCGCATCCACGTGCGCTTCGCTCTGATTGGCTGAAACAAAAATCTCAATATCTTTTCTGTTTTTTGACGAAATGGTACGAAATTTAAAATATAAGCATACTTTGGGATGTCCTACAATATGATATATAACATTTGTCATGAAAGCACACGCACGCACGTGCGCTGCAATTTGATTGGCTTAAACTTTAAATGGCTGTAACTCCCTTGTTTTTCAACCAACCAGGATGGGATTTAGAACATAGACAGACATAATAGACTCCTACAAGAATGTATGGTCATCATGCACATGCATGCACGCGCGTGCACGTGCGCTTTGCTCTGATTGGCTGAAACAAAAATCTCAATATCTTACTTGTTTTTTGACAAAATACTTTGAATTTTAAAACATAATCATACCTTAAGACGTCCTAAAATATGATGTATAAAAATTTTCAATAGACCACGCCCATGCACGTGTGCTGCGAACTGTTTGGCTTAAACTTTAAATGCCTATAACTTTTTTGATTCTCAACAAAACAGGACGAAATTTAGAATATGAATAGATATGACGGATTCCTACATTATGCTACCATCAAACTTGAATGCAAGGACATGCATGCACGTGTGCGCGCGCAATGCGTTAAATGACCGAATTACTTGATATAGTCCTAAATTTTTGATGAAACGTTTCGAAATTCAAAGAATAGAAACTTGTTAAAAGTGTAGTCACGATGATATGGCTTTCATGCATTGCACCTGCGCGCGCGTGCAATGATCAAATGACTTGTATACTTGATATGGCCGTTAGTTTTATATTTCTTCATGAAATGCTTTGATGACCTTGACCTTTGACCTTGACCTTTGACCCCTTGACCCAAAGGTCACAATCCAGCTCAAGTTCGTAGATGTATTTACAAACTCACTTTAACAAATGCTAAGAAGAAATAAGTCAAACCCCCGCCCCCACCCCCCCCCCCCCCCCTTTTCCTTAAAAAAAAAAATCAATAGCAACGTAGAAAATTTCTCTGAAACTCAATCAACACCTGGGATCGACATAAAATTTCACTTAAGGTGCAGAAAAGACTTCATAGAAAGTTTCCTGAAAGTTTTACGGTAAGTCTCTAAAGTATATAGAAATTATGAATTTTTACGGCAAAAATTACAAATTCTGTCGTGTTTGAAATTTAAGTGCAGACGAACAAAGATATGATATAAACCTTTTAAAGCCTATTTCTCCAGATGTCGTTAATAGCATTCAATTCTACTGATATGAATTAATATTTTAATACCAAGCATTCTTCTTTTATTTTACCTTTGAAATTTATCTGAATTTTTTTTAGAATTACACAATCCCCAGAAATAGCGAGTTTCGGTATATTAAAAAGCAATACACGTTTCTTTCCCGTAAAACATCAGGTGTTTGAATTCATGAAAAAATATTAATGAGGGGGTGTTAAACAATACCTGTCACATTAGCTGACACCAAAAAACCAGGGTACGTACACGACATTTTCTGATTTATTTGCATCTGCAAACAGGGCTACCCTCAAATCCACGTGTTTTCAATGTCTTTATAAACATCTCAAAAGCACCCCAGGAAGTAGCCTCCTATGCCCTGGAAAAATAGTTCCTGTCAAAAAACTTTATTTATTTACAGAGTAGATAAAATTTCCTAGGCACAGGTACCAGAGTTGTCAAAATGGCCTGGAAGGAAATAAAAAAAAAACTCTCAAAAGAAAGGAAAATCGGCTTTATATGTATGGAACTACAATTGACTAAGTTCATTTTGATTGGTCAATTACCGGTGTGGTACCCCTAGTCGCCTTGAACCCAGTCCTGTCTTTCTGAATAAAACCAACTCCGAGCCCGATGTAAAAATCCTAGTAGAGAAATGAGAATTTGAATTTTGCTGTCTTATTATGTTCCCCAAACGAAGTTTGGGAACATATTGTTTTTACTCTGTTTCTTATTATTATTGTTCCCTTCAGCGGAAGTTGGGGAACATATTGTTTTTACTCTGTTTCTTATTATTATTATTTTTTATTATTATTATTATTTTTTTTCTGGGAAAATTTTGTGCACGCGATTTCTTGTAAACTACACATCCGATTTTAATGAAACCTTTTTAGAACTTGATTCATTTTTTTCCAATTTGATGACGTCACTTCCATGTCCGGAAATATGTGGCGATTTTATGATTTTTGAAGGGTCAGGTTGTCCGCGAACGTTCAAGGTCATTTTGCGCGCACGTGCTTGCAAGAGCGCGCACGTGCAAATCTTAAAATGACCAATATATAATGGATATAACCGTAACTTTTCTATTTTTGATACGAAATGTTTTGAAACTTATAATGTAAGGATATATTAGTAGTGTGCACAAGATGACATGGTCAAAATAGCAAGAAGTAGCAAAAAATGGCTTATCGCAACCAACGCGCATGAAAACTATGCACGTGCACTTCGCTTTGAAACTGTTCAATTGGCTAAAACTAAATAAATCTCAGGTGTGTATCTTTTTTGTTTTTTGATAAAATCATTTGAAATTTTACATAAGTCATACATGAAAGGGAGATCTACAGCCTGTAATATAAGATTTATCATGAAAGCATGTCACGCGCATGCACATGTGCTTCGCTCTGATTGGTGCAAACGAGAAAAATCTCATTGATATCTATTTAAATTTTTTTGAAATGCTTTGATAATTTAAAGTATATATAAGAAGGATAGTCCTACAAAATGACATAGTCAAAAAAGTAAATCTCACGCGCATGCACGTGCGCTTCGCTCTGATTGGCTGAAACTTTAAAGTCTCAATATCTTTTTGTTTCTTGTCATAATCCTTTTAAATTTTAAACATAGACCTGCAAAATGAAGATCTACAGCGTGATATATAAGAATTTTCATGAAAGCATGCGCATGTCCGTGTGCTGCAATCTGATTGGCTGAAACTTTAAATGATTATATCTCCTTTGTTTTTTGACGAAATGCTTTGAAATTTAAAACATAGTCATGCATTAGGATATACTACAATATGATGCAGAAAAAAAATCATGAAATCACGCGCATGCACGTGTGCTGCAATCTGATTGGCTTAAACTTGAAATGGCTATAACTCCCTTGTTTTTCAACCAAACAGGATGGGATTTAAAATATAGATAGATATAAGGGACTCCTACAAGAAGGTATGGTCATCATGCACGTGCACGCACGTGCGTGCATTTGGAACGAGTGAAATGAAAAATACGTTTGAAAGAGTGATTTTTTCATACTTTTGGACTGAATGCTTTAATATATTGTATATTAAGATATGTAGATAGTGTAGACAAGATGATATGATCATAACGCACATGCATTTCATGCGCACGGGTGCAATGCTAAAATTTGAATATCATTGCAAGGAAAAGAAAGTTGAATACATATCGAAAAAAAGGAGAGGTATCCTGCTGAAAAACGTTGTTAAAGTCAAAAATGCACAGAGTTTGTCTTATTTAATGAAGCTTACAGGGAAAATGGCACCAAAAAGGAGTTGGGGAGCGTTTGATTTTTAAAATCATTTTTTCAGTTTGTAACGGTTCCCGTTACAATTAGCACTAGTTATTATTATTATTATTCTTTTTTCTTCTTATTTCTTCTCCGGTACTTTTTTGTCCGCGAGTGTTCTCAGAAACTGTTCACCCAACTGAGCTAAAACCTTTTTAGGGTTAATAGGGGTGTAGTGTAGGTGTGCGGAACGAAGGTCATTTTGCGCGCATACGCATGCACGTGAGGGCGCGTGCAATGAGTGAAATGACTTATATACTTAATATAGCTATAACTTTTATATTTTTTAATGAAATGATTTGAAACTCATTATATAAGGATAGATTAGTACTGTAGATAAGATGACATGGTCACTTTAGCAAAAACTCACGTTCATGCACGTGCGCTTCGCTCTGATTGGCTGAAACAAAAATCTCAATATCTTACTTGTTTTTTGACAAAATACTTTGAATTTTAAAACATAATCATATCTTAGGACATCCTAAAATATGATATATAAAAATTTTCAAGAAACCACGCGCATCCACGTGTGCTGCGATCTGATTGGCTTAAACTTTAAATGCCTATAACTTTTTTGATTCTCAACAAAACAGGATGGAATTTAGAATATGAATAGATATGACGGATTCCTACATCATGCTACAATCAAACTTGAATGCAAGGACATGCATGCACGTGTGTGCGCGCAATGCGTTAAATAATCGATTTACTTGATATACCTGCGCGCGCGTATTATGAAATGCTTTGATGACCTTGACCTTTGATGACCTTGACCTTTGACCTCTTGATCCAAAGGTCACAAATCCAGTTCAAGTTCGTAGATGTATTTAAAAACTCACTTTAACAAATGCTTAGAATAAGTAAGTCAACACCCCCCCCCCCTTTCTCCTGAAAAAAAAATCAATAGCAATGTAGAAAATTTCTCTGAAACTCAATCGACACCTGGGATCGACACAAAATTTCACTTAAGGTGCAGAAAAGACTTCATAGAAAGCTTCCTGAAAGTTTTACGGTAAGTCTCTAAAGTATATAGAAATTATGAATTTTTACGGCAAAAATTACAAATTCTGTCGTGTTTGAAATTTAAGTGCAGACGAACAAAGATATGATATAAACCTTTTAAAGCCTATTTCTCTAGATGTCGTTAATAGCACTCAGTTCTACTGATATGAATTAATATTTTAATACCAAACATTCTTCTTTTATTTTACCTTTGAAATTTATCTGAATTTTTTTTAGAATTACACAATCCCAAGAAATAGCGAGTTTCGGTATATTAAAAAGCAATACACATTTCTTCCCCGTAAAACATCAGGTATTTTGAATTCATGAAAAAAATATTAATGAGGGGATGTTAAACGATACCTGTCACATTAGCTGACACCAAAAAACCAGGGTACGTACACGGCATTTTCTGAATTTTTTGCATCTGCAAATAGGGCTACCCTCAAATCCACGTGTTTTCAATGTCTTTATAAACATTTCAAAAGCACCCCTGGAAGTAGCCCCCTATGCCCTGGAAAAAAAGTTCTTGTCAAAAAACTTTATTTATTCACAGAGTAGATAAAATTTCCTAGGCACAGGTACCAGAGTTGTCAAAATGGCCTGGAAGGAAATAAAAAAAAAAAAAACTCTCAAAAGAAAGGAAAATCGGCTTTAAATGTATGGAACTTCAATTGACTAAGTTCATTTTGATTGGTCAATTACCGGTGTGGTACCCCTAGTGGCCTTAAACCCAGTCCTGTCTTTCTGAATAAAATCAACTCCGAGCCCGATGTAAAAATCCTAGTAGAGAAATGAACATTTGAATTTTGCTGCCTTATTATGTTCCCCAAACGAAGTTTGGGAACATATTGTTTTTACTCTGTTTCTTCTTATTATGTTCCCCAAACGAAGTTGGGGAACATATTGTTTTTACTCTGTTTCTTATTATTATTATTCTTATTATTATTATTATTATTTTTCTTCCTGGGAAAATCTTTTCCGCGAGTGATCTTGTAAACTACACATCCGACTTAGGTGAAACCTTTTTAGGGTAAGTAGGCATGTTATGTAGATTTGCGGAATCAAGGTCATTTTGCGCGCACGTGCTTGCAAGAGCGCGCACGTGCAAATCTTAAAATGACCAATATATAATGGATATAACCGTAACTTTTCTATTTTGTGACGAAATGTTTTGAAACTTATAATGTAAGGATATATTAGTAGTGTGCACAAGATGACATGGTCAAAATAGCAAGATCGCACGCGCATGCACGTGCACTTCGCTTTGATTGGCTGAAACTAAAGTCTCAGTATCTTTTTTGTTTTTTGATAAAATCATTTGAAATTTTGAACATAGTCATACATTAGGGAGATCTACAGCCTGTAATATAAGATTTATCATGAAAGCATGTGCATGCACATGTGCTTGCAAGAGCTCGCACGTGCAACACGAGAAATGTCCAATCTAATTGATACAGACGTAACTATTTAAATTATTGATGAAATGCTTTGATATTCATATTATAAGTATATATAAGAAGGATAGACAAAATGACATGGTCAAAAAAGTAAGATCTCACGCGCATGCACGTGCGCTTCGCTCTGATTGGCTGAAACTAAAGTCTCAATATCTTTCTTGTTTCTTGTCATAATCCTTTTAAATTTTGAACATAGACCTACATTATGAAGATCTACAGCGTGATATATAAGAATTTTCATGAAAGCATGCGCATGTCCGCGTGCTGCAATCTGATTGGCTGAAACTTTAAATGATTATATCTCCTTTGTTTTTTGACGAAATGCTTTGAAATTTAAAACATAGTCATGCATTAGGATATACTACAATATGATGCAGAAAAAAAATCATGAAATCACGCGCATGCACGTGTGCTGCAATCTGATTGGCTTAAACTTGAAATGGCTATAACTCCCTTGTTTTTCAACCAAACAGGATGGGATTTAAAATATAGATAGATATAAGGGACTCCTACAAGAAGGTATGGTCATCATGCACGTGCACGCACGTGCGTGCATTTGGAACGAGTGAAATGAAAAATACGTTTGAAAGAGTGATTTTTCATACTTTTGGACTGAATGCTTTAATATATTGTATATTAAGATATGTAGATAGTGTAGACAAGATGATATGATCATAACGCACATGCATTCTCATGCGCACGGGTGCAATGCTAAAATTTGAATATCATTGGTATCCTGCTGAAAAACGTTGTTAAAGTCAAAAATGCACAGAGTTTGTCTTATTTAATGAAGCTTACAGGGAAAATGGCACCAAAAAGGAGTTGGGGAGCGTTTGGGGAACATCTGTAACGGTTCCCGTTACAATTAGCACTAGTTATTATTATTATTATTCTTTTTTCTTCTTATTTCTTCTCCGGTACTTTTTTGTCCGCGAGTGTTCTCAGAAACTGTTCACCCAACTGAGCTAAAACCTTTTTAGGGTTAATAGGGGTGTAGTGTAGGTGTGCGGAACGAAGGTCATTTTGCGCGCATACGCATGCACGTGAGGGCGCGTGCAATGAGTGAAATGACTTATATACTTAATATAGCTATAACTTTTATATTTTTTAATGAAATGATTTGAAACTCATTATATAAGGATAGATTAGTACTGTAGATAAGATGACATGGTCACTTTAGCAAAAACTCACGTTCATGCACGTGCGCTTCGCTCTGATTGGCTGAAACAAAAATCTCAATATCTTACTTGTTTTTTGACAAAATACTTTGAATTTTAAAACATAATCATATCTTAGGACATCCTAAAATATGATATATAAAAATTTTCAAGAAACCACGCGCATCCACGTGTGCTGCGATCTGATTGGCTTAAACTTTAAATGCCTATAACTTTTTTGATTCTCAACAAAACAGGATGGAATTTAGAATATGAATAGATATGACGGATTCCTACATCATGCTACAATCAAACTTGAATGCAAGGACATGCATGCACGTGTGTGCGCGCAATGCGTTAAATAATCGATTTACTTGATATAGTCGTATTATGAAATGCTTTGATGACCTTGACCTTTGACCTTGACCTTTGACCTCTTGATCCAAAGGTCACAATCCAGTTCAAGTTCGTAGATGTATTTAAAAACTCACTTTAACAAATGCTTAGAATAAGTAAGTCAACACCCCCCCCCCTTTCTCCTGAAAAAAAAATCAATAGCAATGTAGAAAATTTCTCTGAAACTCAATCGACACCTGGGATCGACACAAAATTTCACTTAAGGTGCAGAAAAGACTTCATAGAAAGCTTCCTGAAAGTTTTACGGTAAGTCTCTAAAGTATATAGAAATTATGAATTTTTACGGCAAAAATTACAAATTCTGTCGTGTTTGAAATCTAAGTGCAGACGAACAAAGATATGATATAAACCTTTTAAAGCCTATTTCTCTAGATGTCGTTAATAGCACTCAGTTCTACTGATATGAATTAATATTTTAATACCAAACATTCTTCTTTTATTTTACCTTTGAAATTTATCTGAATTTTTTTTAGAATTACACAATCCCAAGAAATAGCGAGTTTCGGTATATTAAAAAGCAATACACATTTCTTCCCCGTAAAACATCAGGTATTTTGAATTCATGAAAAAAATATTAATGAGGGGATGTTAAACAATACCTGTCACATTAGCTGACACCAAAAAACCAGGGTACGTACACGGCATTTTCTGAATTTTTTGCATCTGCAAATAGGGCTACCCTCAAATCCACGTGTTTTCAATGTCTTTATAAACATTTCAAAAGCACCCCTGGAAGTAGCCCCCTATGCCCTGGAAAAAAAGTTCTTGTCAAAAAACTTTATTTATTCACAGAGTAGATAAAATTTCCTAGGCACAGGTACCAGAGTTGTCAAAATGGCCTGGAAGGAAATAAAAAAAAAAAAACTCTCAAAAGAAAGGAAAATCGGCTTTAAATGTATGGAACTTCAATTGACTAAGTTCATTTTGATTGGTCAATTACCGGTGTGGTACCCCTAGTGGCCTTAAACCCAGTCCTGTCTTTCTGAATAAAATCAACTCCGAGCCCGATGTAAAAATCCTAGTAGAGAAATGAACATTTGAATTTTGCTGCCTTATTATGTTCCCCAAACGAAGTTTGGGAACATATTGTTTTTACTCTGTTTCTTCTTATTATTAAACGATTAGCTTTTTTTTTGCCGGGAACGATTTCTCAAAGACCTTTTTACTCTGATTTTTATGAAAAGGTTGCCGATACCTTGCACGTGAAGGGCACCAATTAATGACTTTATTTTTTATATAGCCTTACTTTTATTATTATTATTATAATTTTCTTCTCATATCCATAAATTAAAACGCATAGATGATACATGAAACTTTAGCAAAAAGCCAATCATGCACATGCGATGTGCATATCGATAAAATGAAACTGATTTTTAAATATCTTACTTGTTTTGTGACAGCAACTTTGAATTTAGAAATTATGCTTCATTTTTGATAATAAATTTTGAACCGGTCATTTTGCGCGCACAAAACAGAGAATTTTTCATATAAGATCAAGGAGCGCCAGCTACAATCAAACTTGAATGCGTAAGGATGCATAAAGTGTTTTTCGATGCGTTAAATATTGATAATGAATAAAGTATTATGAAATGTTGATTCGATGACCTTAAATCTTTGTCGTTTGATATAAAGAGAAATAAGCTTAACTATATTTTACTTTTTTTATTTTGTGTTACAGGAAACTTTGAATTGTAGAAAATTTCTTATGAAACATAGGCGACACTGGGCCTCTTGCATAGTTTTAGTTGTGCACTGAAAAGATATTGTCTTTAGTTTCTATTTTCAAATAATTAATATAATGTGATGAATGTACATGGCAAAAGCATAAATATTTATTACCGTGCTGCCGTGGCGGTCGGTGATATGATATGAAAGTTTTAAGTCGCTGTGCCTCAGTTAACTTAAATTTTCAACATTCATATCGAACAATTTCAATAAAGATTATCTAAATTTAGGAAAAAGAAATCGTAAAATAGATTTTATAAATAATTAAATATTTCATCCCCAATCATAGACAAACTTGAAAAAACTGAAGTGCGGAGAAAATAAGTACCTGTCACATAGCTAAAAAAAACCGCGTTGTAAATAACAATTTTACTTTAAAATAGGATCTCGTATTTACGTGTTTTAAAATGCTGTATATTTAAACATTTCCTATCCATATTTTTCATGGATAAAATATGATGAAATACTTGATTTCTTCAAAGCAGTAGCACAAATACCAGCGTTTTAAATGTGCCAAAAATTCCCGCCATATCTCAACACCAAAACAAAGAGATGAAAAGAAGAAATGTAGTTTTTAAAAGGAGTTGTGTGTGTGTGTGGGGGCTTGATATTGAAAAAAAAAATATATATTTGTTGCTTTTTATTATATAGCTAATTTAAATTTAGTTTTTACTTTTTATGCATTAAAAATTACTTTAAACAGCAAACTTCCACAGTTTGATAAATATTGTAAATGACACAGACAAGAGTAAAAGTTTTTAGGCCTCATCTGTAATATTGTATGCATCATGCATGAACGAAGGTCATTTTGCGCGCATTTTTTTTCATGTCCCTTGAGGGCGCGAACAATTTTAACAGATAAAATGAAATTATATAAAAAAAACAGCTATACAAATTTTAGTTTTTTTTAATAAATATTTTTTTTTTTTGACGCTTGTCATTATTTAGCAAAAAGTCTTTTACGTGCGCTTCGCCTCTGTTTGACAACAAATTGTCAGATATTACTTGGTATAAAAATACCTGAAATACTAAAAACCATATTTGACCTGATTCAAAATCGATATATAAATATTCCAAACAAACGAATTTTTGTAAGAATTCGCATCATGATTGGCTACTTTAAATGATCACTTTTTTGAAGTCTCAATATTGTCATTTAATCTAAAATAAAAACATCATTTCTTTATATGAAATTAGTTGTGAAATGATTATTGAAACTGAAAGTTGGAAATCATGTTTGAGCATGAATCTTACCACACAAGAAATGTAGACATGAACATTTAATCTGAAGCTACGAAGTTTTGTCACTGTCAATCTCTGGAGCTGAAAAGCAAAATATCCAATTTATAAATTTTTGTGTGAAATGTTTACGAGGAAATTCCAAACTTTACTTTAACAAGCAACTTCTTGATGGTTCGTGGTTCCCAGTGATAAATGTATCGAGTGATAAAAATTTGACATTTTAAATTACGCGCATGACATGTGTGCTAAAATTTAAATACTGATTGGCTGAAACTACACAGACAAATGGCTGTTTAACTCAAATCTGTTTGTTTTTCAATTCCCAAACAGGATTTTATTTAAATATATGCAATAGCATTTAATATCAACAAGAAGGTACTTTCAAAACAAAAAATTCACGTGCACTCCACTATCCTGTCATTAGCTGACACAAAAGATCGTTTCACGGTAACTGCGGTACTGCTTTTTTGCAGGGCAAAATGATATAGTTTTGAAAATGATTGTTAAAATACGTATTTAATGATTCTCAAAAAAATTTTGCCAAACGTTATTATTTTGCCCTGCAAAAGAGCTTGGACTGAAGGGCTTTAACTATATTTGTTAAATTACTCCAAACAATATGGATCGGCTTTAATTGTGATAGACTAAGTTCATTTTAATTGGTAATCGGGCTGTCAAACCGCACTTGATACATGCATCGATGCTCATGTTCACACGGAAGTGCAATTTCAAATTAGCCTTTTTTAAATTAAATTACTTTGCATTTCCATGTGAACACAAAGGGAAGCTTATTGAATTAAATTTTTGTGTAATGGCAAAATTAATTCAAATACTACATGTTAATTTAGGCCTATGCTTGGACTAATGGCCTTTAAGCAGGGATATCTTAAAACCTGCTGAACCTTTTCAGTTTATACGGTCTCAGGGAAAACCGCCCCATTTAGTCGCCTTTTACGACAAGCAAGAGGGTACTGAGGAGTGAAATGAAAATATATTTCATATAACGGAAAGGTTTTTGCTATTTGAGTCATTAAGAAATAAAGAATGGTAGCAAAGTTGATAATTGAAACATTTCACTTTCAAATCGCTAAGTTTGGGAACATCTGTTTTTAACGGTTGCTTTGCAATTAGCTTATGCTCTATTATTATTATTATTCTTTTTTCTTCTTATTTCTTCTCCGGTACTTTTTTGTCCGCGAGTGTTCTCAGAAACTGTTCACCCAACTGAGCTAAAACCTTTTTAGGGTTAATAGGTGTGTAGTGTAGGTGTGCGGAACGAAGGTCATTTTGCGCGCATACGCATGCACGTGCGTGCGCGTGCAATGAGTGAAATGACTTATACTTAATATAGCTATAATTTTTACATTTTTTAATGAAATGATTTGAAACTCATTATATAAGATATATTAATAGTGTAAATAATGTGACATGGTCAAATAAGCACGAACTCACGCGCATGCACGTGCGCTTCGCTCTGATTGGCTGAAACAAAAATCTCAATATCTTTTTGTTTTTTGACAAAATGCTTTGAATTTTAAAACATAATCATACTTTAGGAGGTTCTACAATATGATATATAAAAATTTTCAAGAAACCACGCGCATCCACGTGTGCTGCGATCTGATTGGCTTAAACTTTAAATGCCTATAACTTTTTTGATTCTCAACAAAACAGGATGAAATTTAGAATATGAATAGATATGACGAATTCCTACATCATGCTACTATCAAACTTGAATGCAAGGACATGCATGCACGTGTGCGCGTGCAATGCCTTAAATAATCGATTTACTTGATATAGTCGTAAATTTTTGATGAAACGTTTTGAAATCAAAGAATAGAAACATATTAAAAGTGTAGTCAAGATGATATGGCTTTCATGCATTGCACCTGCGCGCGCGTGCAATGCTCAAATGACTTGTATACTTGATATGACCGTTAGTTTTATATTTCTTTATGAAATACTTTGATGACCTTGACCTTTGACCTCTTGATCCAAAGGTCACAATCCAGTTCAAGTTCGTAGATGTATTTACAAACTCACTTTAACAAATGCTTAGAATAAGTAAGTCAACCCCCCCCCCCCCCCCCCCTTCTCCTGAAAAAAAAAAAATCAATAGCAACGTAGAAAATTTCTCTGAAACTCAATCGACACCTGGGATCGACATAAAATTCCACTTAAGGTGCAGAAAAGACTTCATAGAAAGTTTCCTGAAAGTTTTACGGTAAGTCTCTAAAGTATATAGAAATTATGAATTTTTACGGCAAAAATTACAAATTCTGTCGTGTTTGAAATTTAAGTGCAGACGAACAAAGATATGATAAAAACCTTTTAAAGCCTATTTCTCTAAATGTCGTTAATAGCACTCAATTCTACTGATATGAATTAATATTTTAATACCAAGCATTCTTCTTTTATTCTACCTTTGAAATTTATCTGAATTTTTTTTTAGAATTACACAATCCCCAGAAATAGCGAGTTTTGGTATATTAAAAAGCAATACACGTTTCTTCCCCGTAAAACATCAGGTTTTTGAATTCATGAAAAAAATATTAATTAAGGGGTGTTAAACAATACCTGTCACATTAGCTGGCACCAAAAAACCAGGGTACGTACACGACATTTTCTGATTTTTTTTGCATCTGCAAACAGGGCTACCCCCAAATCCACGTGTTTTCAATGTCTTTATAAACATCTCAAAAGCACCCCGGGAAGTAGCCCCCTATGCCCTGGAAAAATAGTTCCTGTCAAAAAACTTTATTTATTTACAGAGTAGATAAAATTTCCTAGGCACAGGTACCAGAGTTGTCAAAATGGCCTGGAAGGAAATAAAAAAAAAAAGCTCTCAAAGGAAAGGAAAATCGGCTTTATATGTATGGAACTACAATTGACTAAGTTCATGTTGATTGGTCAATTAGCGGTGTGGTACCCCTAGTTGCCTTGAACCCACTCCTGCCTTCCTGAATAAAACCAACTCCGAGCCCGATGTAAAAATCCTAGTAGAGAAATGAGAATTTGAATTTTGCTGCCTTATTATGTTCCCCAAACGAAGTTTGGGAACATATTGTTTTTACTCTGTTTCTTATTAGGGTCTTCCGAGCTTCCTTCGGAAGACCCTACTGTTATTCTACTGTTTCTTATTATTATTTGCTTTTTTTTTCCCGCCGGATTTTTGATAGGCGATTTCTCAAAGACCTTTCGACTGATTTTTATGAAACTTTCAGGTTAGATACCTTGTATTAACACCTATTTACATCTGCTTTCAATTTTTTGATACATGCCTTACTTTGTGAGTTATTGCCCTTTAATTGATAATTTTGATGTCTCATGTCCACTAATAAACTCAAAAACGACATATGATAATTACATGAAAGTTTGAGAACTTGTAGCCAATACATTGTAGATGTGCATATCGATAAAATTATAAGCTGATTTCTTAAAGATCGGAAGCTATGTGACAGCAATTTTTAGTATTTTTTTTCCCATGAAATTATGCTTCTTTTTGTGTAATAACTTTTGAACCGAGAATAATTTGGTAAGAAATATATTACAAAAGTTGTGCATAATTACGAGAGCTTTCATATAAGATCAAGGAAAAGGGGCTGGCCCCTATAATTAGGGGTAAATAGCTCATACAAGTTTTTTTCTGATAGCTAAAAATATTGGTATATTATGAAAAAGTTTGACTGAAATAGTTTCGAACTGATTAAATCTTGTCGTTTGATATAAAGAGAAATAAGCTTCAAGCTATATTTAATAGTTTTTTTTATAAAACAAATATGTGAGAAACGTTACAGGAACAAGTTGTCTACTATAAGCCAAGGCTTGACTGGGCCTCTTGCATAGTTTTCGTTGATGCATATGAAAGATATTGTTTTGATTCGGTGTTTCTCTGTTTTCTTTTTATTCAAATAATTAATATAATGTGATGATGTACATGGCAATAAGTAAAATCAAAATATTTATTACCGGCCGCCAGGAGGCGGTCGGTTATATGATATGAAAGTTTTAAGTCGCTGTGCGTTTCTGCGGAGTTAACAATTTAAATAAAGTATTCAACATTCATATCGCCGGCGAATCAATATTCAATAAAGATTGTCTAAATGTTTAGGAAAAAGTACAATAATCGTAAAATTAAATTTTATAAATAATGGGGTAAATATTTCATCCAATCGTGATAGACAAACTCTGACATAACTGAAGTGCGGAGAAAATAAGTACGAGTGTTAGGCATAGTCTAAAACAAAGACCGCGTTGTAAATCAACAATTTTACTTTCTCTTTTTAAAACAGGATCTGCTGTATTTATTTAAAATGAAGTGTATATTTAAACATTTCCTATGGATGTTTTTCAAAAATATGATGAAATATTTATTTCTTAAAAGCACAGCATCTTACATGTTGGTCTAGGAGACTAGGATAGAGCGCGTTTTACAATGTGCCAAACAATTTCCCGCCATATCTCAACACCAAAACAAAGAGATTGAAAGAGAAGAAATGTAGTGGTGGATCTAGAAGGATTGTGTGTGTGTGGGGGGGGGGGGGGTGTTAAATACTCGAAGAGAGAGCAAGGGGCCCCACATGTTATATATTTGTTGCGTTTTTATTAAGGTAAAACTATAGCTAATTTAAACTTTAGTTTTGTACTTTTTATGTAAAAACTACTTAAACAGCAAACTTCCACCAGAGTTTGTTAAGTTGTACCAAACTGAGTGCAGAGACGCAGAGAACTATGCACAGTTTAATTGCCTACATCTGTAATATTGTACATGCATCATGCATGAAGAAAATCGGCATCTTCGCATGCATTTTTTTTCATGTCCCGAGGAATCGAACATATTTTAACAGATAAATATAAGAAATTAAAAAAAAAAACAGCTCACACAAATTTTAGTTTCTGAAAGGAACTTAATAATTATATAAACTGGTTTGCGGCCGATTTTTGACGCTTGTGCATTATTTAAGAGGAAGTCTTTTCGGGGCCTCTTGTTTGTAAACAACGCGCGGCATTGTGGGAAATGGGAAGGTACTAAAGACCTGATATACTAAAAACCTTATTTGACCTGATTCAAAATCGTCAGTAAATATTCCAAACAAACGAATTTTTGTATAGCATTATGCATCATAGTCATAAACTATTTAAATGAGTCATTTGAAGTACTCAATATTGTCATTTAATCTAAAATAAAAACATCAGGTAAATATCAGGTCTTTCGTATATCCGGTTATTAGTGTGTCCCAAAAGTCGGACACATGTTTACAAACTGAAAGTTGGAAATCATGTGAAGTTGAGCATTAATCTTACCACACAAGCCACAGGCCGTATGTAGACATGCACGCACATTTAATCTGAAGCTACGAAGTACTTGATCAGTCCTCTGGAGCATTATTTTCAGCAGAATTATCCGATTTATAAATTTTTGTGTGAATTGTTTACGAGGAAATTCCAACTGTTACTTTAACAAGCTGAGCACTCTTGACTCTGGTTCGTGTTCCCAGTGATAAATGTATCGAGTGATGAAAAAGTCGACGGTGACATTTTAAAGTTTGATTGGCGTGGACTATCGGAATGAAGGTTAGAAATTTATTTTACCTAAAATTTAAATTACTATGGCAGCTTAGAGCATTGATATTTTTAGAAATACACAGACACACCGATACATTATCTGTTTAAGGCTCAGACGCTTTCTGTTAGCCTTTTAAAATTCCCAAGAGCTTTTTATTTTTTATTTAAATATATGTGAGCATTTAATATCAACAAGACTCACTTTCAAAACAAAAAATTCAACACTCCACTATCCATCATAGTGATACTCTTATAGATCGTTTCACGGTAACTGCGGTACTGCTCTTTTGCAGGGCAAAATGATATAGTTTGGTGAAATATGACATATAAGTAATTGTTAAATATACGTCATTTAATTATCTCTCAACAAAAACTTTGCCAAACGTTATTATTTTGCCCTGCAAAAGAGCAATACCGCAGTAACCATGGAGGGGTAATTCACACTACACTTATTATTTGTTGAATATACACCGTAACAATATGTTGACGGTGTGATTGTTAGGGTGAGGGCAGATACTTATTCAGTTTTAATTTAGATCGGGCTTGTCAAACCGCACTTGATATTTGGTGCATCGATGCTCTGTTCACACGAGGAGTTTAATTCAAATTAGTTTTATTAATTCGAATTACTTTACTGCGAATTAAATTACTTTGCATTAGCTCCATGTGAACACAAAGGGAAGCTTATTCGAATTAAATTTTGAGGCATGTGTAATGGCAAAATTAATTCAAATACTACATGTTAATTTAGGCCTATGCTTGGCACTAATGGCCTTTAAGCAGGGAGGGATCTTTATTGTGCAACACCTGCTGTGACACGGGGCCTCAGTTTATACGGTCTCATCCGAAGAACCGCCCCATTTAGTCGCCTTTTACGACAAGCAAGAGGGTACTGAGGACCTATTCTAACCCGGAAAGGTTTTTGCTATTTGAGTCAAAGAAATAAAGAATGGTAGCAAAGTTGATAATTGAAACATTTCACTTTCTGCTTATCGCTAAGAAGGAAGACCCACTCGTTGCTTTGCAACGAGCTTTGCTCTAGTTATTATTATTATTCTTTTTTCTTCTTATTTCTTCTCCGGTACTTTTTTGTCCGCGAGTGTTCTCAGAAACTGTTCACCCAACTGAGCTAAAACCTTTTTAGGGTTAATAGGTGTGTAGTGTAGGTGTGCGGAACGAAGGTCATTTTGCGCGCATACGCCTGCACGTGCGTGCGCGTGATATGAGTGAAATGACTGATATACTTAATATAGCTATAATTTTTACATTTTTTAATGAAATGATGTGAAACTCATTATATTAAGATATATTAATAGTGTAAATAATGTGACACTGTCAAATAAGCACGAACTCACGCGCATGCACGTGCGCTTCGCTCTGATTGGCTGAAACAAAAATCTCAATATCTTTTCTGTTTTTTGACGAAATGCTATGAAATTTAAAACATAGGCATACTTTAGGAGGTTCTACAATATGATGTATAAAAATTTTCAAGAAACCACGCGCATCCACGTGTGCTGCGATCTGATTGGCTTAAACTTTAAATGCCTATAACTTTTTTGATTCTCAACAAAACAGGATGAAATTTAGAATATGAATAGATATGACGAATTCCTACATCATGTTACTATCAAACTTGAATGCAAGGACATGCATGCACGTGTGCGCGTGCAATGCCTTAAATAATCGATTTACTTGATATAGTCGTAAATTTTTGATGAAACGTTTTGAAACTCAAAGAATAGAAACATATTAAAAGTGTAGTCAAGATGATATGGCTTTCATGCATTGCACCTGCGCGCGCGTGCAATGCTCAAATGACTTGTATACTTGATATGACCGTTAGTTTTATATTTCTTTATGAAATACTTTGATGACCTTGACCTTTGACCTCTTGATCCAAAGGTCACAATCCAGCTCAAGTTCGTAGATGTATTTACAAACTCACTTTAACAAATGCTTAGAATAAGTAAGTCAACACCCCCCCCCCCCTCCACCCTTCTCCTGAAAAAAAAAAATCAATAGCAACGTAGGAAATTTCTCTGAAACTCAATCGACACCTGGGATCGACATAAAATTCCACTTAAGGTGCAGAAAAGACTTCATAGAAAGTTTCCTGAAAGTTTTACGGTGAGTCTCTAAAGTGTATAGAAATTATGAATTTTTACGGCAAAAATTACAAATTCTGTCGTGTTTGAAATTTAAGTGCAGACGAACAAAGATATGATAAAAACCTTTTAAAGCCTATTTCTCTAAATGTCGTTAATAGCACTCAATTCTACTGATATGAATTAGTATTTTAATACCAAGTATTCTTCTCTTATTTTACCTTTGAAATTTATCTGAATTTTTTTTAGAATGACACAATCCCCAGAAATAGCGAGTTTCGGTATATTAAAAAGCAGTACCCGTTTCTTCCCCGTAAAACATCAGGTATTTGAATTCATGAAAGAAAATATTAATGAGGGAGTGTTAAACAATACCTGTCACATTAGCTGACACCAAAAAACCATGGTACGTACACGACATTTTCTGATTTTTTTTTTTTGCATCTGCAAACAGGGCCACCCCCAAATCCACGTGTTTTCAATGTCTTTATAAACATCTCAAAAGCACCCCGGGAAGTAGCCCCCTATGCCCTGGAAAAATAGTTCCTGTCAAAAAACTTTATTTATTTACAGAGTAGATAAAATTTCCTAGGCACAGGTACCAGAGTTGTCAAAATGGCCTGGAAGGAAATAAAAAAACTCTCAAAAGAAAGGAAAATCGGCTTTATATGTATGGAACTACAATTGACTGAGTTCATTTTGATTGGTCAATTACCGGTGTCGTACCCCTAGTCGCCTTGAACCCAGTCCTGTCTTCCTGAATAAAACCAACTCCGAGCCCGATGTAAAAATCCTAGTAGAATTAGGGTCTTCCGAGCTTCCTTCGGAAGACCCTACTGTTATTCTACTGTTTCTTATTATTATTTGCTTTTTTTTTTCCCGCCGGATTTTTGACAGGCGATTTCTCAAAGACCTTTCGACTGATTTTTATGAAACTTTCAGGTTAGATACCTTGTATTAACACCTATTTACATCTGCTTTCAATTTTTTGATACATGCCTTACTTTGTGAGTTATTGCCCTTTAATTGATAATTTTGATGTCTCGTGTCCACTAATAAACTCAAAAACGACATATGATAATTACATGAAAGTTTGAGAACTTGTAGCCAATACATTGTAGATGTGCATAACGATAAAATTATAAGCTGATTTCTTAAAGATCGGAAGCTATGTGAAAGAAATTTTTAGTAATTTTTTTCCCATGAAATTTTGCTTCTTTTTGTGTAATAACTTTTGAACCGAGAATAATTTGGTAAGAAATATAAAACAAAAGTTGTGCATAATTACGAGAGCTTTCATATAAGATCAAGGAAAAGGGGCTGGCCCCTATAATTAGGGGTTAATAGCTCATACAAGTTTTTTTCTGATAGCTAAAAATATTGGTATATTATGAAAAAGTTTGACTGAAATAGTTTCGAACTGATTAAATCTTGTCGTTTGATATAAAGAGAAATAAGCTTCAAGCTATATTTAATAGTTTTTTTTATAAAACAAATATGTGAGAAACGTTACAGGAACAAGTTGTCTACTATAAGCCAAGCCTTGACTGGGCCTCTTGCATAGTTTTCGTTGATGCATATGAAAGATATTGTTTTGATTCGGTGTTTCTCTGTTTTCTTTTTATTCAAATAATTAATATAATGTGATGATGTACATGGCAATAAGTAAAATCAAAATATTTATATATATGATATGAAAGTTTTAAGTCGCTGTGCGTTTCTGCGGAGTTAACAATTTAAATTTTTCATATCGCCGGCGAATCAATATTCAATAAAGATTGTCTAAATGTTTAGGAAAAAGTACAATAATCGTAAAATTAAATTTTATAAATAATGGGGTAAATAAAACAAAACATAACTGAAGTGCGGAGAAAATAAGTACGAGTGTTGGCATAGTCTAAAACAAAGACCGCGTTGTAAATCATCAATTTTACTTTCTCTTTTTAAAACAGGATCTGCTGTATTTATTTAAAATGAAGTGTATATTTAAACATTTCCTTGATTTTTCAAAAATATGGAAATATTGATTTCTTGAAAGCACAGCATCTCACATGTTGGTCTAGGATAGGATAGAGCGCGTTTTACAATGTGCCAAACAATTTCCCGCCATATCTCAACACCAAAACAAAGAGATTGAAAGAGAAGAAATGTAGTGGTATCTAGAAGGAGTTGTGTGTGTGTGTTGTTAACATACTCGAAGAGAGAGCAAGGGGCCTAAAAATGTTATATATTTGTTGCGTTTTTATTAAGGTAAAACTATAGCTAATTTAAAAGTTTTGTATTTAAACAGCAAACTTCCATTGAACTATACATTAATACATAATATTGTCGGATGCATGCATTTTTTTTCATGTATACATATTTTAACAGATAAATATAAGAAATTAAAAAAAAAAACAGCTCACAAAAATTTTAGTTTCTGAAAGGAACTTAATAATTATATAAACTGGTTTGCGGCCGATTTTTGACGCTTGTGCATTATTTAAGAGGAAGTCTTTTCGGGGCCTCTTGTTTGTAAACAACGCGCGGCATTGTGGGAAATGGGAAGGTACTAAAGACCTGATATACTAAAAACCTTATTTGACCTGATTCAAAATCGTCAGTAAATATTCCAAACAAACGAATTTTTGTATAGCATTATGCATCATAGTCATAAAGTATTTAAATGAGTCATTTGAAGTACTCAATATTTTCATTTAATCTAAAATAAAAACATCAGGTAAATATCAGGTCTTTCGTATATCCGGTTATTAGTGTGTCCCAAAAGTCGGACACATGTTTACAAACTGAAAGTTGGAAATCATGTGAAGTTGAGCATTAATCTTACCACACAAGCCACAGGCCGTATGTAGACATGCACGCACATTTAATCTGCAGCTACGAAGTACTTTATCAATCCTCTGGAGCATTATTTTCAGCAGAATTATCCGATTTATAAATTTTTGTGTGAATTGTTTACGAGGAAATTCCGACTGTTACTTTAACAAGCTGAGCACTCTTGACTCTGGTTCGTGGTTCCCAGTGATAAATGTATCGAGTGATGAAAGAGTCGACGGTGACATTTTAAAGTTTGATTGGCGTGGACTACCGGAATGAAGGTTAGAAATTTTTTTTTTACCTAAAATTTAAATTACTATGGCAGCTTTAATATAGCACTGATATTTTTAGAAATACACAGACACACCGATACATTATCTGTTTTAAGGCTCAGACGCTTTCTGTTAGCCTTTTAAAATCCCAAGAGCTTTTTATTTTTTATTTAAATATATGTGAGCATTTAATATCAACAAGACTCACTTTCAAAACAAAAAATTCAACACTCCACTATCCATCATAGTGATACTCTTATAGATCGTTTCACGGTAACTGCGGTACTGCTCTTTTGCAGGGCAAAATGATATAGTTTGGTGAAATATGACATATAAGTAATTGTTAAATATACGTCATTTAATTATCTCTCAACAAAAACTTTGCCAAACGTTATTATTTTGCCCTGCAAAAGAGCAATACCGCAGTAACCATGGAGGGGTAATTCACACTACACTTATTATTTGTTGAATATACACCGTAACAATATGTTGACGGTGTGACTGTTAGGGTGAGGGCAGATACTTATTCAGTTTTAATTTAGATCGGGCTTGTCAAACCGCACTTGATATTTGGTGCATCGATGCTCTGTTCACACGGGGAGTTTAATTCAAATTAGTTTTATTAATTCGAATTACTTTACTGCGAATTAAATTACTTTGCATTAGCTCCATGTGAACACAAAGGGAAGCTTATTCGAATTAAATTTTGAGGCATGTGTAATGGCAAAATTAATTCAAATGCTACATGTTGGTGGTAAGCTTTAAGTACTTAATTGTGCTATTTTTGAGCGGATAGCCTTACTGACACTTGACTGTAGAAGTAAAATTTTTATTCGCATTTGTTTAATTTGCATTAGCTGTCATGTTAACACAGTTTGATTCCCATTAGTTTGATTCGCATTAGTTTACTTTGCAATCATTTACTGCGAATTAAACTCTCCGTGTGAACAGGGCACTAGACTTTGAAGTCACACGATGTCGTGGTGTAAGTTAGGCCTACACTACCAGTCTAAATCTTGAATAGTGCTGACTTTAATGAAGAATTTTTTCCCCCACTATTTATCTGCAATTTATCCATTAAATCAAGGTGAATTTATTTTTTGGAAACTTTTGATCAATTCTTGCAAGAATGTAGCTTAAAGAATCAAAGCACTGTGGGTCCAAAGTTACTGCGGAAAAGAAATTGTGTGGATCAATAAGCAAGTGATAATTTTCTCTTCGCCAAGGCGTTGTCATGAGAGCTTGCACTATGAGCAGCGCTTCGTGCTGCTGTCTGTAATTGCTATAAATAGCTGTTCAAACAAAGTCTTTAGTATCAAAATTTATTGACAAAAATTTGCACAATTGTTGCTCAGTTAAATCTCAAAAGAAATTTGTAAAAACAATTGTAATAATAGAAAGTTTGCTTATTTTTAGATGACTGCAGGAATGGTTTGTTTGATTATTGGCCTATCAAACATTTTCCAGTCATTTGATGATGCCACCACTTGGGATAGTAAGCTGCAAATATAGACTTGTACTCAGCACGTATTGCCTTTGAGAAGTAAGGGATCCTTTTGACACTGAATCTCGGTGTATGCGGTCTCATTGGAGTAACCCATCTGAAGCATTTAACAATGGGATTGGAACCTGTGATGTAAGAATCAGCTTCTTATTGGTACTTTGATTGGTAATGTTCTTTGAGAATTTTCACTCCTTCACTCATTTGGAGGTGTTAATATATACCGGTGAATATTTTTTATTTAGACCTTTATTTGGAACTCAGTGACATTGTCCTAACATGTACTATGAGGTTTTTAAGGTCTCATTCACCTCAAATGCTGGGTGCATGGTTAAGTAACATTACTGCATCATGTTTTTGTCTTAGGTTTGATGCAGTGAATAATCAAAGTACTCAGAAGTACTGAAAGCTGGGCTCATTTACAGGGTAATGAACAAAGACCGTGATGAGAGTTTAAAAACAAATTCAGACATTGAGAGGATATGTAATCCACAAAAAAATCTCTATGGCATACATATAGTATTAAAAAGTTTTGATTCAAATTTCAAATTTCGCAATCAAATTTGCCTCAAATTTGATTGCCCAAATGTACTATATTTTAACTTGTAAAGGATCAAATTTTTGTATGTAACTAATAGTGATGGAACGATTGTCGCCGACCCGGTCGTTGGAAGCTCTTCGATGCTACTAATCGATTATAAAATAAATGTGACATCGCTAATAAAAAGTCATACTTTAAATCCAAAGGCAAAGAGCATGAAAGTAGTGATGAATGTTCTAAATTTTACTCAAATTTTTGTATGTAACTAAGTCACTGAAATGTGTACCTGGAAAACTAGTTTTAAAACTTACAATTTTAACTTTAAAGCTAATTTAAGAAATAAGTAGGCCTACATGTATTAAATGAAAGGTGGGACTAATATCAGTAAAATACCCATTGCATGGACTTTATAAAAGAATAAATTCCCATTCTGTCTTAATAGATATAGGAAATATTATTACATTAACTTTTATTAAGGGTATGTTTTTTTGGGTGACAGAAACATGTTTACACTTTTCTATATTAATTTCCCATTATAATCGATTATTAATCGATTATGCCCAGCCGATTATTACCGATAATCGATTATGATTTTTTTCCGATTCCCCATCACTAGTAACTAATCACTTATATGTGTACCTGTATAGAATACTATTTTTAACAAAAATAGAAACTTGATTTAATAGATATAGGTCTTTTATTGGGGTAGGGGTAACATGTTTACATTCAATTCCCATTGCATTTTACCCCCCCCCCCCCCCCACTCTTTGAAGCCCTTAAAATATACGAGCGCAGATAGGTACAATTTTCTCCTTTGTCTGGTCACTGTATTTTATTGAAATCTACCTATACGTGAAAGGAGAAAATTGTACCTAATTGCGCTCACATGCTATTTTTAAAAAAATTGTAAAATATAGTTGGCCTTTCCCATTATAAACAGATCGACGGAAGTAGATTTTCTGACGTAAGAATGAATTCATATGCTAATCGAGGCACGGGCGATACTTTCTAACTGACCAATCAGCTATATGAAATTCGTTACGAGTGAGTACCACAAAAATACTATGGCAACATGCTTGGAATTTTACTGCTTTTCGATATCTTTTTATGCATTTGAGTCACAGATTAGACACGGATCTACATATGTACCATTTCCTAGACCACAATAAAATTTATATACAGTTACAAGCATTTGATAGAATATACATGATATACATTAGTTTAAAGTTTTGTAGCGTGTTTGGTGAGCAATTTGCTAGTTCTACACGTATTTCCGAGTATCGGTGAATACAATTTTCATGTGCATTTTTTGCCCTAAAAACCGTAAATGCTGAAAATCCATGCGTATTATTAAGTATAAGTAGCATTGGCTGACCATTATAAAAGTTTGAATGTAGAAAAAGATAACAGGTAAATATAAACCTAAACCACGTGTCTCTGATAAAATGTAAGCGTAGTAAACCAGCATGTTTTGTTGTTCTGTCATCGGATTGGTCAATGAAAAAGTGCGAAATGATAACAATAGCCATATAAGGTCTTCTCAGACACGCATATCCCACTATTGTACTGAGACCCGCCCATTCTCTTGCCTTAAAAGAAAATATTCGCACAAACCTGGCCGAATTTAGCTGTGATAGGGTCTAAAAAATCAAAGATAATGCAGTATTCCTTATAATTAAAATGTGCCTGAACTATTGAAACTATTCGAAAGGCGTCATATTTATTCACTTATGTTTGAAAACTACCAACATTGTTGTAGATTAAATATAATTCGTCGTGGAAAAAGGGCCCCAGATAGCAGTTATGTCACATCATCCTTTGATTAAGCATCAGTGATGAAGCAGCATTTCCTGTTGAACTTCGTAGCAATGAGCCCGGCTAGAAATCAAGCTAAACTTCAGGATTATATAAAGGGAATGCCCTACCACTAGGCTACCATAAAGACAAAGATGTATTTTGGTTTATATAGGAAAAAATGCTTTGGCAAACACTTATAATGAATAGAAGCTTATAGAAAATTGAATTTTATTCCTTGTCTTTTTAAAACATATGGAAATCTAAATGAAAAAAATGATTTACATGTACCCTGGTACATGTACTTTTACAAAAAAAACATAGCTAGTTGGTTATGAAAATTATGGTGTCCAGATAAGGCTAATTGTAAAAGTGCTTCAGCATGTTTAGGAACAATGTGCTAACACAGTGTTCACAACACTGTCAGGCTAAGGCAACTTAAAATAACATGCAGTTGTGCTGACACAAAATATGCTGCCATGCCAACACAGCTTTACACAATCTATTACATGTAATCTTGACTGTGTGGTGTAAAAGCCTGCTGCAACATTGTTACAATGCACAAGTACATTGTCATTGTGTTGTCATAAACACACTAGACCATCGTCATAAGTGTTGTAGCACATTTTTACTTCATTCTGCCTTGTAAGTGTCTTAAACTGGCCAGAATGTTGTCATAAACTTACTAGCATGGTGTTATAAATGAGCTAGAGCCACATTGTTACTTTGCGCTAGCTCTTTGTTCCATATGCAATAGCGTTTTGTCACTTCATTAGCGCATTGTTCTTAATTGCTGTAACACCTTTACGAATGGTCTTATCCTGACACATAAAAAAAATCATAACTGGATACCATCTTTTTGGCTAATTAGTCGGTTAACAACTGTTAACCATTACCATTCCTAATAAATTTTGATATGAACAAGTAATGTACATTTTCTTTATTTGAAATCATGAAGAACTAATATGTTATTTTATAACATCCTCAAATGACTGCCTGTAAACCTATATTTTTAAATAATTATAGACTACCGGAAAATGTGACAGTATCTTTGAACTCAGTTTGATGGTTTATCTTATCTTATAACAGTGTATAAGTTGCACTTTTTAAAAAAAATTCAATAAAAAATTTCAATTTCTTTTTGATAGGTGTGACTGTCATCAGAGTACTGAAATTTGATTCCAAGCACGATCATGATTTGCCAGAAGAGCATCTGTTGGGGGATGACAAGGAATAAACAGCATAATGAAATTGAAACATTCATGTGAATCAGTCTGTCTTAGTTTATGATATTGACTTTAAATATTCATATTTAAATTTTGATTTGAGAAACAGACATAAATCCACAAATATGAACAAATCAATTGCTTTCAGTTTTTCAAGAGAAATAGATTTTGTTACAGAGTCTATTTTTAGTTTGGAATAAATATTCTTTTTAAGTATGTGTCAGATCTTGCATGTAAACATCTGTTTTGAGGTCTTCCGTTTCCAAGAGAAGACATACCAGTTCTAATAGTTAAGGTTATAAATGTGTGTAAATATTTGTATTTTTACAGTATAATTGATTGATTGATTGTTTACTGTTTAACGTCCCTCTCCAGAATATTTCACTTATATGGAGACGTCACCATTGCCGGTGAAGGGCTGCAAATTTAGGCCTATGCTTGGCACTAATGGCCTTTAAGCAGGGAGGGATCTTTATTGTGCAACACCTGCTGTGACACGGGGCCTCGGTTTATACGGTCTCATCCGAAGAACCGCCCCATTTAGTCGCCTTTTACGACAAGCAAGAGGGTACTGAGGACCTATTCTAACCCGGAAAGGTTTTTGCTATTTGAGTCAAAGAAATAAAGAATGGTAGCAAAGTTGACAATTGAAACATTTCACTTTCTGCTTATCGCTAAGAAGGAAGACCCACTCGTTGCTTTGCTTCTCCGGTACTTTTTTGTCCGCGAGTGTTCTCAGAAACTGTTCACCCAACTGAGCTAAAACCTTTTTAGGGTTAATAGGTGTGTAGTGTAGGTGTGCGGAACGAAGGTCATTTTGCGCGCATACGCCTGCACGTGCGTGCGCGTGATATGAGTGAAATGACTGATATACTTAATATAGCTATAATTTTTACATTTTTTAATGAAATGATGTGAAACTCATTATATTAAGATATATTAATAGTGTAAATAATGTGACACTGTCAAATAAGCACGAACTCACGCGCATGCACGTGCGCTTCGCTCTGATTGGCTGAAACAAAAATCTCAATATCTTTTCTGTTTTTTGACGAAATGCTATGAAATTTAAAACATAGGCATACTTTAGGAGGTTCTACAATATGATGTATAAAAATTTTCAAGAAACCACGCGCATCCACGTGTGCTGCGATCTGATTGGCTTAAACTTTAAATGCCTATAACTTTTTTGATTCTCAACAAAACAGGATGAAATTTAGAATATGAATAGATATGACGAATTCCTACATCATGTTACTATCAAACTTGAATGCAAGGACATGCATGCACGTGTGCGCGTGCAATGCCTTAAATAATCGATTTACTTGATATAGTCGTAAATTTTTGATGAAACGTTTTGAAACTCAAAGAATAGAAACATATTAAAAGTGTAGTCAAGATGATATGGCTTTCATGCATTGCACCTGCGCGCGCGTGCAATGCTCAAATGACTTGTATACTTGATATGACCGTTAGTTTTATATTTCTTTATGAAATACTTTGATGACCTTGACCTTTGACCTCTTGATCCAAAGGTCACAATCCAGCTCAAGTTCGTAGATGTATTTACAAACTCACTTTAACAAATGCTTAGAATAAGTAAGTCAACACCCCCCCCCCCCCCACCCTTCTCCTGAAAAAAAAAAAATCAATAGCAACGTAGGAAATTTCTCTGAAACTCAATCGACACCTGGGATCGACATAAAATTCCACTTAAGGTGCAGAAAAGACTTCATAGAAAGTTTCCTGAAAGTTTTACGGTGAGTCTCTAAAGTGTATAGAAATTATGAATTTTTACGGCAAAAATTACAAATTCTGTCGTGTTTGAAATTTAAGTGCAGACGAACAAAGATATGATAAAAACCTTTTAAAGCCTATTTCTCTAAACGTCGTTAATAGCACTCAATTCTACTGATATGAATTAGTATTTTAATACCAAGTATTCTTCTCTTATTTTACCTTTGAAATTTATATGAATTTTTTTTAGAATGACACAATCCCCAGAAATAGCGAGTTTCGGTATATTAAAAAGCAGTACCCGTTTCTTCCCCGTAAAACATCAGGTATTTGAATTCATGAAAGAAAATATTAATGAGGGAGTGTTAAACAATACCTGTCACATTAGCTGACACCAAAAAACCATGGTACGTACACGACATTTTCTGATTTTTTTTTTTTTTGCATCTGCAAACAGGGCCACCCCCAAATCCACGTGTTTTCAATGTCTTTATAAACATCTCAAAAGCACCCCGGGAAGTAGCCCCCTATGCCCTGGAAAAATAGTTCCTGTCAAAAAACTTTATTTATTTACAGAGTAGATAAAATTTCCTAGGCACAGGTACCAGAGTTGTCAAAATGGCCTGGAAGGAAATAAAAAAACTCTCAAAAGAAAGGAAAATCGGCTTTATATGTATGGAACTACAATTGACTGAGTTCATTTTGATTGGTCAATTACCGGTGTGGTACCCCTAGTCGCCTTGAACCCAGTCCTGTCTTCCTGAATAAAACCAACTCCGAGCCCGATGTAAAAATCCTAGTAGAGAAATGAGAATTTGAATTTTGCTGCCTTATTATGTTCCCCAAACGAAGTTTGGGAACATATTGTTTTTACTCTGTTTCTTATTATGTTCCCCAAACAAAGTTGGGGAACATATTGTTTTTACTCTGTTTCTTATTATTATGTTCCCCAAACGAAGTTGGGGAACATATTGTTTTTACTCTGTTTCTTATTATTATTATGTTCCCCAAACGAAGTTTGGGAACATATTGTTTTTACTTTTTCTGAATTTTTTCTTTGTTCTCCGGTACTTTTTTGTCCGCGAGTGTTCTCGTAAACTACTCATCCCATCTAGGTGAAACCTTTTTAGGGTCACTAGGTATGTTATGTAGATGTGCGGAACGAAGGTCATTTTGCGCGCACGTGCGTGCAGGTGCGCGCACGTGTAACACGTGAAATGACCAATATAATAGATTTAGCCGTAACTTTTTAAATATTGGATGAAATGCTTTGAAACTCATAATATAAGGATATAATAGTAGTATAGACATGATGACATGGTCAAAATAGCAAGATCTCACGCGCATGCAGGTGCCCTTCGCTGCGATTGGCTGAACCTTAAAGTCTAAATATCTATTTTGTTTTCTGACAAAATCCTTTGAAATTTTGAACATAGTCTTACATTATGAAGATCTACAGCATGATATATAAGAATAATCATGAACGCACGCACATGCACGTGTGCTGCAATCTGATTGGCTAAAACTTTAAATGCCTACAACTTTCTTGGTTCTCAATAATACAGGGTGAAATTTCAAATATGAATAGATATAATGATTGCCTGCATTATACTACTATCAAAAGTAAATACATGGACGTGCATGCACATGCGACCGCACACAATGTATTAAAAGACAGTATACTTGAGTGTTTGATGTTCATGCAGAATTAAGAACTTCTAAATGTCAAGACATGTAACATACTGAAGCATGCAGATCTTTTTACCCTTGACCTTGAAACTTAGGTCAAGGTCACTGGTAACCTGAATAAAATGTTGATATTAACTATTTACCAAAATCACCTTGACCTATGAACTTGAAATGACCTTAACCTTTGTCCTTGACCCAAGGGTAAAAAGAAACATGAAGTACATGTACATGTATCTAGAAACACCTTTCAGAGTTTATTTTGGTTGACAGGTTAGAAGTTGAAGAGGTGGTGGTTTTTAATGACCTTGACCTTTCATCCAAATGTCACAATCAATCTTAAGTTCTTGGAATAAGATACAAGATTCAACTCCAACGTTAAATAGGTTAAGAATAAAAATAACCCCCCCCCCCCCATCCCCCCGACACACACACAAACAAATCAAATTAATGGCAACGTAGAGAATCACTGTTAAACTCAAATAACACCTCGGACCCACATAAAATTTCAGGAAAACTGCAGAAAAGAGCTCGAGGAAAGTGTATTAAAATATTTCATTTGAGTTTCCAAAGTATATAGAAATTATTAATTTATACAGAAAAAATTACAAATCCTGTCGTGTTTAAAATTAAAGTGCAGATGACCAAAGTTGGCATATAAGCCTTTTATAGCCTATTTATTCAGATGTCGTTAATAGCATTCGATTCTACTGATTTGAAATAATATTTTAATACCAAGCATCCTTTGTTTAATTTACCTTTGAAATTTATTTGAATTTTTTTTTAGAATTACGCAATCCCCAGAAATAGCGATTTTCGGTATATTAAAAAATCAATATACATGTACGCTCCTTCGTAAAATAATCAGATATTTGCATTCATGAAAAAATATTAATAAGAAGGTGTTAAACAATATAGGTCACATTAGCTGACACGAATGTCTTTTTAAACATCTCTTGTAAAACCCAGAGAGTAGCCCCCTATGCATTGGAAAAAATGAATAGTTCCGGTCAAAAAACCTTTATATATTTATTTACAAAGTATATAAAATTTACCAGGCACAGGTATCAGAGTTGTCAAAATGGCCTGAGAGGAAATATTTTTAAAAAAATTTTGAACAGAAAGGAAAATCCCTTTTCCATGTATGGAACTACTATTGAATAAGTTCATTTTGATTGGTTAGGTATTGGCGTGATATCCTTAGTCGACTTTAACCCTGCCTTGTCGTCGGAATAAAACCAATTTTGAGCCCGAGGTTAAAATAAGTAGAGAAATAAAATGTGAATCGATATATTAAAAATATGACATACTAGTATGCTTGAAAAATGGTAAATTTATATATGTATTTTTTTCTTTGATTCGCGGGATAGAAAGATATGTTAATCGCTTAATCAACATGCCATAATCATCTTGCATATGCATGTACATGTACGTGTGCGCGCATGCAAAACGTTAAACAATATATCGTTGATAGTTGATATTGTAACTTCTATATTCTTAAATGAAATCTTGGGATACTTGGCATATTTATAAAAGTTCTTAGAGGAATAAGGCACGATAAGGGACATGGGGAGCGTTTGGGGAACATCTGTAACGGTCCCCGTTACAATTAGCACTAGTTATGTTCCCCAAACGAAGTTGGGGAACATATTGTTTTTACTCTGTTTCTTATTATTATGTTCCCCAAACGAAGTTGGGGAACATATTGTTTTTACTCTGTTTCTTATTATTATTATTCTTATTATTTTTCTTCCTGGGAAAATTTTGTCCGCGAGTGATCTAGTGTAAACTACACATCAGACTAAGGTGAAATGTTTTTAGGGTCAGTAGACATGTTATGTAGATTTGCGGAACGAAGGTCATTTTGCGCGCACGTGCTTGCAAGAGCGCGCACGTGCAACACGTGAAATGACCGATTACATTGATATAGATGTAACTTTGTAAATTTTTGATGAAATGCTTTAGAACTCAAAATATAAGGATACATAAGTAGCATAGACAATATGACATGGTCAAAATAGCAAGATTTCACGCGCATGCACGTGCTCTGCACTCTGATTGGCTGAAACAAAAATCTCAATATCTTTTTTGTTTTTTGACGAAATGCTTTGAAATTTTGAACATGAGGCATGCATTAGGATATCCTACAATAGGATATATAGCAATTATCATAAAAACACGTGCATGCACGTGCGCTGCAATCTGATTGGCTGAAATTTTAAATAGCTATAACTCATTTGGTTTTCAACCAAAGAGGATGGGATTTGAAACATAGATAGATATTATGAACTACTACAAGAAGGTATGGTCACCATGCACATGGATACACGTGCATGTACGTGCGCTGCAATCTGATTGGCTGAAACTTTAAACAGCTATAACTCCTTTGGTTTCCAACCAAACAGGATGGGATTTGGAACATAGATAGATATAATGGACTACTACAAGAAAGGTATGGTCACCATGCACATGCATACACGTGCGTGTACGTGCGCTGCAATCTGATTGGCTGAAACTTTTAACAGGTATAACGCCTTTGGTTTTTAACCATATGGGGTGGGATTTAGACCATAGATAGATGTAATAGACTTCTACAAGAAGGTATGGTCACCGTGCTCATGTATGCACGTGCGTGCACGTGAAATGAACAAAATCAAAAATACACTTGAATGCGCGTATTTTTTATTACTCTTGGATTAAATACTTTAATTCTTAGTATATTAAAATATATGGATTGTGAAGACAAAATGATATGGTCATTACGCACAGGCATTCGCATGCGTGCTGCCATGCAATGCTAAAATTTGAATGAACTTCGTACACTTCCTGGTAAATGTTGTTAAAGTCTCAAATACATAGAGTTTGTCTTATTTAATGAAGCTTACAGGTAATATGGCACAAAAAGAGAGTTGGGGAGCGTTTGGGGAACATCTGTAACGGTCCCCGTTACAATTAGCACTAGTTATTATTATTATTATTATTATTATTATTATTATTCCTGGGAAAGTTTTGTCCTCGAGTGATCTTGTAAACTACACATCCGAGTAAGGTAAAATGTTTTTAGGGTCAGTAGACATGTTATGTAGATTTGCCGAACAAAGGTCATTTTGCGCGCACGTGCTTGCAAGAGCGCGCACGTGCAACACGAAAAATGACGATTTAATTGATATCGGTGTAACTTTTTACATTTTTGATGAAATGCTTTGAAACTCATAATATAAGGATATATTAGTAGCATAGACAATAAGACATGGTCAAAATAGCAAGATCTCACGCGCATGCACGTGCGCTTCGCTCTGATTGGCTGAAACTAAAGTCTCAATATCTTTCTTGTTTTTTGATGAAATCCTTTGAAATTTTGAACATAGCCATGCATTAGGATATCCTACAAAATGATATATAAAAATTTTCATGAAAACACGTGCATGCACGTGCGCTGCAATCTGATTGGCTGAAACTTTAAATAGCTATAACTCCCTTGGTTTTCAACCAAGCAGGATGTGATTTGGAACATAGATAGATATAATAGACTTCTACAAGAAGGTATGGTCACCATGCACATCCATACACGTGCGTGTACGTGCGCTGCAATCTGATTGGCCGAAACTTTAAATAGCTATAACTCCCTTAGTTTTCAATTAAACAGGATGAGATTTGGAACATAGATAGATATAATGGACTTCTACAAGAAGGTATGATCACCATGCACATCAATACACATGCGTGAACGTACGCTGCAATCTGATTGGCTGAAACTTTAATCAGCTATATTTCCCTTGGTTTTCAACCAAACGGAGTGGGATTTAGAACATAGATAGATGTAATGGACTTCTACAAGAAGGTATGTCACCATGCTCATGTATGCACGTGCGTGCACGTGAAGTGAATAAAATCAAAAATACACTTGAATGAGCGTATTCTTTAATACTTTTGGATTAAATACTTTAATATTTAGTATATTAAAGTATACAGATTGTGTAGAAAAGATGATATGGTCATTACGCACATGCATTCATATGCGCACGCGTGCAGTGCTAAATTTGAAAGAACTTGGTAATTTCTGGGTAAACGTTGTTAAAGTCTCAAATGCAAAAAGTTTGTCTTATTTAATGAAGCTTACAGGGAATATGGCACCAAAAGGGAGATGGGGAGCGTTCGGGGAACATCTGTAACGGTCCCCGTTACAATTAGCACTAGTTATTATTATTTTTTTTCTTATTTGTTCTCCGGTACTTTTTTGTCCGCGAGTGTTCTCAGAAACTGTTCACCCAACTGAGCTAAAACCTTTTTAGGGTTAATAGGTGTGTAGTGTAGGTGTGCGGAACGAAGGTCATTTTGCGCGCATACGCCTGCACGTGCGTGCGCGTGAAATGAGTGAATTGACTGATATACTTAATATAGCTATAACTTTTACATTTTTTGATGAAATGCTTTGAAACTCATTACATAAGGATATATTAAAAGTGTTAATAATATGACACTGTCAAATTAGCATGAACTCACGCGCATACACGTGCGCCTTCCTCTGATTGGCTGAAACAAAAATCTCAATATCTCTTTTGTTTTCCGACGAAATGCTTTGAAATTTTTAACATTGTCATGAATTAGGATATCCTACAATATAATATGGAAAAAATTTCATGAAATCACGCGCATGCACGTGCGCTGCAATCTGATTGGCTGAAACTTTAAATGGCTATATCTCCTTTATTTTTTGACGAAATGCTTTGAAATTTAAAACATAGTCATGCATTAGGATATCCTGCAATATGATATACAAAAAATTTCAAGAAATCACGTGCATGCATGTGTGCTGCAATCTAATTGGCTGAAACTTTAAATGGCTTTTCTTATTTGTTCTCCGGTACTTTTTTGTCCGCGAGTGTTCTCAGAAACTGTTCACCCAACTGAGCTAAAACCTTTTTAGGGTTAATAGGTGTGTAGTGTAGGTGTGCGGAACGAAGGTCATTTTGCGCGCATACGCATGCACGTGCGTGCGCGTGATATGAGTGAAATGACCGATATACTTAATATAGCTATAACTTTGGCATTTTTTAACTAAATGACTTGAAACTCATTATATGAAGACATATCAATAGTGTAGATAATATGACACTGTCAAATTAGCACGAACTCACGCGCATGCACGTGCGCTTCGCTCTGATTGGCTGAAACAAAAATCTCAATATCTTTTCAGTTTTTTTATGAAATTATATGAAATTTAAAATACAGGCATACTTTAGGATGTTCTACAATATGATATATAGCAATTTTCTTGAAAACACGCGCATGCACGTGCGCTGCAATCTGATTGGCTTAAAATTTAAATGGCTATAACTTCCTTGTTTTTCACCCAAACAGGATGGGATTTAGAACATAGACAGATATAGTAAACTCCTACAAGAAGGTATGGTCATCATGCACATACATGCACGTACGTTCACGTGCGCTTCGTTCTGATTGGCTGAAACAAAAATTTCAATATCTTTTCTGTTTTTTGACGAAATGCTATGAAATCTAAAACATATACATACTTTAGCATGTACTACAAAATGATATATAACAATTGTCGTGAAAACACGCGCATGCACGTGCACTGCAATCTTATTGGCTTAAACTGTAAATGGCTATAACTCCCTTGTTTTTCAACCAAACAGGATGGGATTTAGAACATAGACAGACATAATAGACACCTACAAGAAGGTATAGTCCTCATGCACGTTTGTGCACGTGAAATGAGTAATATTAAAAATACGCTTAAATGAGTGTATTTATTAATACTTCTTGATTAATTGATTTGATATTAAGTATATTAAAATATATAAATAGTGTAGACAAGATGATATGGTCACGCACATGCATTCAGATGAGCACGCGTGCAATGCTAAAATTTAAATATATTTTGTATTCTTCTGGAAAAACGTTTAAGACGTCTTAATTGCATAAAGTGTGTCTTATTTAATAGCGCTTACAGGGAATATGGCACCAAAAGGGAGTTGGGGAGCGTTTGGGGAACATCTGTAACGGTCCCCGTTACAATTAGCCCTAGTTATTATTATTTTTCTTCTTCCTGGGAAAATTTTGTCCACGAGTGATCTTGTAAACTACACATCCGACTTAGGTGAAACCTTTTAAGGGTCAGTAGGCATGTTATGTAGAGTTGCCGAACGAAGGCCATTTTGCGCGCACGTGCTTGCAAGAGCGCGCACGTGCAACACGTGAAATGACCAATATAATGGATATTGCCGTAACTTTTCTATTTTTTGATGAAATTTTTTGAAACTCATAATGTAAGGATACCTTAGTAGTATAGAAAAGATAGCATGGTCAAAATAGCAAGATCTCACGCGCATGCACGTGCGCTTCGTTCTGATTGGCTGAAACTAAATTCTCAATATATTTCTTGTTTCTTGTCATAATCCTTTGAAATTTTGAACATAGTCCTACATTATGAAGATCTACAGCATGATATAAAAAAAATTTCATGAAAGCATGTGCATGTGCGCGTGCTGCAATCTGATTGGCTGAAATTTTAAATGGCTATATCTCCTTTGTTATTTGACGAATTTCTTTGAAATTTAAAATAAAGTCGTGCATTAGGATATCCTACAATATGATATAGAAAAATTCATGAAATCACGCGCATGCACGTGTGCTGCAATCTGATTGGCTGAAACTTGAAATGGCTATAACTCCCTTGTTTTTCAACCAAACAGGATGGGATTTAGAACATAGATAGATGTAAGGGACTCCTACAAGAAGGTATGGTCATCATGCACGTGCACGCATGTGCGTGCATTTGGAGCGAGTATAATTAAAAATGCACTTGAATGAGTGATTTTTATTAGGTCACCTGAGTAAACTCAGGTGACCTATTGCTATCCGTTTTCGTCCGTCGTCGTCCGTCGTCCGTCGTGTGTCGTGTGTTGTGTGTCGTGTGTCGTGTGTTAACATTTGAACATTTTCAGCTTCTTCTCTGCAACCACTGAACCAATTTCAACCAAATTTGGCACAAAGCATCTATGGGTGAAGGGGAACGAAAATTGTGAATTTCATGATCCCTGCCCCCCTGGGGCCTGAGGGGTGAGGCCAAAACCACTAAAATTAATGCAATCTTTAAAAATCTTCTTCTTTACTCCTGGACATCAAGCAGTCAAACTATTTGCATGATTGTAATCAGCATTGAGTCCTCTACCAAAATTGTGAAATTCATGGCCCTGGGGTCAGGGGTTCTAGTGCTAGGGCGGGGCTAAATAAGTATATAGTGAAAATGCATTATTTCTTTGAAAATCTTCTTCTCTGCTCCTGGGTATTAAATAAACCAACTAAGTACATAGTTATGATGAGCAAGAGTGCCTCTACCAAAATTGTGAATTTTATGGCCCCAGGGTCAGGGGTTCTGGTGTTAGGGTGGGGCTCTATTGAGTATATAGTAAAAATACATGGTTTCTTTGAAAATCTTCTTCTCTGCCCCTGGGTATTAAATAAACCAAGTAAGTAAATAATTATGATGAGCAAGAGTGCCTCTACCAAAATTATGAATTTTATGGCCCCAGGGTCAAGGGTTCTGGTGTTGGGGGGGCTCTATTGATTATATAGTGAAATTACATGAATTCTTTGAAAATCTTCTTCTCTGCTCTTAGGTTTTAAATAAACTAACTAAGTGCATAGTTATGATGAACAAGAGTGCCTCTACCAAAATTGTGAATTTTATGGCCCCAGGGTCAAGGGTTCTGGTGGGGGGGGGGAACTTTATTGTTTATAAAGTGAAAATACATGAATTCTTTGAAAATCTTCTTCTCTGCTCCTAGGTATTAAATAAACTAACTAAGTACATAGTTATGATAAGCAAGTGTTCCTCAACCAAAATTATGAATTTTATGGCCCCAGCTTCAATGGTTCTGGTGGGGGGGGCTTTATTGATTATATAGTGAAAATACATGAATTCTTTGAAAATCTTCTTCTCTGCTCCTAGGTATTAAATAAACTAAGTAAGTGCATAGTTATGATGAGCAAGAATGCCTCTTCTAAAATTATGAATTTCATTGCCCCAGGGTCTGGGGTTCTGGTGTTAGGGTGGGGCTCTATTGATTATATAGTGAAAATACATTGTACATTAAATCTTTGAAAATTTTCTTCTCTGTCTCTGGGTATGAAGCAGATGAACTACCTATATAGTTATCATGAACAAGGGCCCTAATCTTGCAGAATTGTGAATTTCAAGGCCCCAGGGTCAGGGGTGGGGGGGGGGGCTCTACTTATATACTGAAAATGAATTAATTGTTTTAAATCTGGTCCTTTGTATTTATAAAACATTTATTTACTTTTTGATAGGCAATTTTAAGGGTGCCTTTTAAAAATTTGTGCAACCTAGGGTCAGGGGTTTATGTGAGAGTGTTAGGGGCACTACTGATTATTGATTAATATTACTGATTAGTTGGAGTGCATTTTTGTTCCCCTACCTGCTTATGGGTATTCAGTAACCAAGCTAAGCAACTGCTAAGTTTATTGTTATGATGATCAATGGTGCCCTTTCAAAATTGTGAATGCCATATAGCATCTGGCTTAAAACATGAATCAAATTCAATACACTGTAACTGGAAAGTTGTTGCATAATGCTCAGATGACCTATAAGGCCCGTGGGCCTCTTGTTACTTTTGGACTGAATGCTTTAATATATAGTATTTAAAAATATATAGATAGTGTAGACAAGATGATATGGTCATAACGCACATGCATTCACATGCGCTTGGGTGCAATGCTAAAATTTGAGTATAATTGGTATCCTTCTGGGAAAACGTTGTTAATGTCAAAAATGCACAGAGTTTCTCTTATTTAATGAAGCTTACAGGGAATATGGCACCAAAAGGGAGTTGGGGAGCGTTTGGGGAACATCTGTAACGGTTCCCGTTACAATTAGCACTAGTTATGTTCCCCAAACGAAGTTTGGGAACATATTGTTTTTACTTTTTCTGAATTTTTTCTTTGTTCTCCGGTACTTTTTTGTCCGCGAGTGTTCTCGTAAACTACTCATCCGATCTAGGTGAAACCTTTTTAGGGTCACTAGGTATGTTATGTAGATGTGCGGAACGAAGGTCATTTTGCGCGCACGTGCGTGCATGTGCGCGCACGTGTAACACGTGAAATGACCAATATAATAGATTTAGCCGTAACTTTTTAAATATTGGATGAAATGCTTTGAAACTCATAATATAAGGATACAATAGTAGTATAGACATGATGACATGGTCAAAATAGCAAGATCTCACGCGCATGCAGGTGCCATTCGCTGCGATTG
>NW_026930356.1:0-41789 GCF_032062105.1 Saccostrea cuccullata
CATCATGCTGCTATATATAGCGAAAACAGTCAGCAATTTCCTCACATTGTTTAGAAGTTGCACTGGACAGGACATATCGGCATTGTCATTTGTGTAAGTTTAAAGTTTACGGAACTCATAAAAAAGGCTTTGTTTAGTAATGTAAATAATTTTAAACTCCTGTGAATCTTAAATATATCGAAAAAACCTTAAAAATGGTGCTTAAAGTTTTATTTTTAAAAATCCCATCCTGTAAATAGTATATCTCCAGTAACTGTAGTATTAGAATTTTAAAGGAAACAAATTTCGTTCATACCTCTGATAATTTCTTTTAGTCCAAAACATGAAGGCTATTTCCATTTTGTTGGTGTGTTTATCGGGTTATGCCGTTGTCTCGGCTAGAAGCTGTCCCTGTCCTAGGATTTTAAAACCAGTTTGTGGTGAGAATGGTCGAACATACGACAATGCTTGTCTAATGGAATGCGAGTGAGTAACATTTTACTTTTTCTTCCTTGGAAAGATTTTGACCAAACTTAATGACACATTTGTTGACATAAAACCCCAGTCACATTTCTAAAAACGACCAACGGCCGACGGGTTTTGAAGCAAAAATGGAATTCTTCGGGTGACAGTCGTCAGTTCATCGGCCGTTGTCTTGGCCGATTTTGACCTCTTTTTTTGTCGGCCGACCAATTTTGTGTCCATCGGTCCAAGTTATAATTTTTAATGCGTCGGTGGCCGATTTCTTCAATTGAAGTTATCCGTCGACCAACCTTCGATCATCGTCCGACCTTCGGCGGTCAGTTTATTGAATCGGTCGTCCGTCGTTGGACAATAAAGGTGTTTAAAATTTCGGCCGACGGTTAAAATCAAACTGTAGCTCAGAGCTCGATGACCGCGCAACGATTGGCCGACTTGTGAATATTTAACCTATTAAGGATACATAACACAAACAAAATTTTGATGCATGGATTGATATATATTTTTTGAACGGAAATAACATCCGTAAGACATAAAGAAATCTCAAGTATTCTTTGCTGCTTAGATATGCGCCATTTGTCGTTTTTATGCAATTCCATACAAAATTTTGCACACATTTTCAATTTTGAGTCACAATTTTATAAGATTCTGCGACTTTGTCTTGCAAACATTACTCACGTCACCTATCCGAATATAGATCTATGAAAAAAAATTGCTGATTTCTAAAGAAAAAAGATTTTTTTGTTTTATTTATCCAAGTCATCGGTGTCCCTAGGAATGAATGTGACTGCTCCGTGTCGCCCAATACTGTGTCGCCCGATCATGTTCTTTCAGCCGACAAGACCAGAAAAATTTAGTCGCCCGACCATCGTCTTAAATGTGACCTAGGCATAAGGAAGAGTGACTAAAAATGGAATATCGATTAAAAAAATTAAATGTATTGATAATTTTTGGTAATTAGTTAAATGAATGTAGTTTTGGTTCAGAAATAAAATTCTAAAATGTTGTCTACCAGAGGCGTCAAATTATTAAGTGTCGGGGAATGCCCACGTCCGTCATTATGTACAGCAGACTACAGGCCAGTGTGTGGTGTCAATGGAATAACTTATGGAAACGCTTGTGGCGCTAAAGCAGCGTGAGTACACTTACAATCAATTTATCCAACGTCATACTAGTATCAAATAGGGTACTTTATTCTACAAAAAATACTTGTAGTATTTAAATATTATATTTTTAGTGAATACTTTTATATGTCTTGTATAGGAATGTTGAAATTGCATCAGAAGGGGAATGCCCGAAGCCATGTGCTTGCCCCTTAATTTTCAGACCTGTGTGTGGTGTTGACGGAAAGACGTACCCTAATGACTGTACTGCTAAGTGCGAGTGAGTAGTCCTTTACATGTAAAATAATATCAATACCGCTTAGAAATTGGATTGGTTCTCTTTTTATTTGTTTTACCTTTTTATGTAGAGGAGTTGATGTCGCCTCTGACGGAAAGTGCCCTTGTGTTTGTACGGAGGAATACAGACCAGTATGTGGTGATGATGGGAAAACCTACCCTAACGAGTGCACAGCTAACTGCGCGTAGGTGTTTCTTGTTCGACTCAAATATGTTTCATTTTGCATCCTTTGAAGGATTCGCGTTTTCTGCATTCAATCTCGCATGGTTAATGCAAATGTTTACATTAATATGCGTAATTATTTTTTTTATTTAAGCAAAATGCAAGAATCGAATGTTCTTTTCTTCAAAGAGTTCTCAAGAGTAACATGATGTACGAGTATATTATATATTATATGGCATAAAACGATGGCTGTAACTATACTCAGTATTAGGCCATCTTTAAAAAATATTTGTTAGTCCTCTTCCGACTCAGGATAAATAAATTGAGTGGATAGGAAGAGGGACTTTTTTTATCAAAATATTTCTTGCAAATACCAAGTTATTGGTTGGTGAAAAAATTCGGAAGGGATTTTAAAAAAAACCCAAAAAAACAAAAAAACGTAATTGTTTCCTGGAGATAAAAAGAATATGAGTCGGGCTCTTTTTAATCATTCGATCGGGAGAGGACAACTAAACTTTTTTTAAAAAATCGCTGGTTAGTTTAAACCATATTTTATTTGAACACGACAAGCACGAAATACAGGCAAGAAGTACAAAGATCAAAAAAACTTATACTAATCCGTTTCCTTATACTTTATGATAATGATGACAGACCCTTTAAGCTGCATTACAACAATATTTGCGATTGACATACATATTGTGTATGAAATCATGTTAAATTACACAAATGAATGACGTTCTAATTATACGGAAGACATCTAATAGATGTACAATATGTATGGAAAGGGGAAAAAAAAACAATAGAAAGTGGTTGAATTAAAAAAGAAGATAATTAAAGAATAATACAGGAGCAGTAAAAAATATAAATACAAATTTGAGAAAAATAACAATAAAGAAGGGGAAATAATGAAGAAAAAATGAATGAATGACGCTTGCTACATGCAGTTGACAGAATGTACACAAGAACATGCCCACGGGAGATTGAGTACTGAATGCATGTATTTATTGTGGGATTAAAACTGATTATACAAATCGCTGGTTGAGTATTACTAGTATATAAAATGTTTTTACGTATAGTGAGGTGAAAATTGCATCTCAAGGAGAATGCCAAAAACCATGTGCCTGTCCCTTCATCTACAGACCTGTTTGTGGAGTGGACGGGAAGACCTACTCTAACGAATGTACGGCCAAGTGCGAGTAAGTAGTCTCATTTTATATGGTGTTTGAGAGTTAATAAACATTTTATTAACGGTATTAAAATTTTCAATTATGTCCTGATATTAAAAGGAGAATAATTGAAATCTTTTGACAGTGGAGTCAAAGTAGCCTCTGAAGGCAAATGCCCTTGTATTTGTACGATGGATTACACACCCGTCTGCGGCATAGATGGGAAAACTTATTCGAACGAGTGCCAGGCTAACTGCGAGTAGGTATCCCGTACCTTTGTTTTTTTTTAAAATTCAATTCTTAAAAGCATATGGCATGACCCTTTGTGACAATTGAAGGTTTATAATAGATACATATGACCTCTGGGATTGCACTGTCAAGTGTGAGTTAGTATTCCTGTAATTTACTCATAAAACGGATAATAGACTCATAATACAAGTTTTCATTATGTATTACCCTCACTCAGTCATAATATGTAATTACATGTACTGTAATTTCAAAACAGTGGCGTCGAAGTGGCTTCCAAGGGAAAGTGTCCCTGTAAGTGTACTAGAATTTACAAGCCTGTGTGTGGAGAAGATGGTAAAACTTACTCTAATGAGTGCACCGCAAAGTGCGAGTATGTATGCTATAAGTATTTTATTTCCTTAAAATTTAATAAAAAAAATAATATTACTTAGTGATTTTATCTGCATAGTAATATTGAGAATTAAAAAAGCACTTCACACAGTTCCCATCTAACCAAAATAAACAGGTTACTAATTATATTCGCTTAAAGAACTCTGCCATTAAGGAAATGTAATTATTACATTACAAGTCTGTGATATTTTGTAATATGTAATATATTGACTAATTACTAGTATATGTTAAAAAGTCATTCTAAAATCATATTTAGGAAATAAGTTATTGCAACAATCATGAATTTTTTTCTCACTATACCACTTTTCGCTTATGCTTTATAATACTGTTTAAATGTACATGGATATGTTTCAGGGATGTGGCTGTTGTTAGGAGAGGAAAATGTTGATGGACTGAAAATTCCATGGTCAACAAAACAACTGTGTGAGGATTTTTATTAGCCTGGTTATATAATAATAAAAGATTATTCTGACAACCATTTCTATTCTGTTTTCTTCCCTGAAATATACTTCATCATTTTCTGAGTTACATACACTCTGTATCTATTTTTGTGCATCATTCGTAAACTTTACCCATTTTAGACTTGTTCTCCACACCCATTGGTCCAAATTTAACCAAACTTGCAACAAAGCACTCTTGGGTAAGGGAATTCATATTTGTTCCAATGATGGATTTTGTTCTCTTTCAAAGGAAGAAAACAAATACAATGTATAGCGGGATTTTTTTAGAAAGGGGGTCAGAATTGTATTTTGATAAGATGCATTGGTCTAGAAAAGATTGTGCATTAGTAAAAGCTTTCATATAAGTGTTAATTAGGTTTGTTCCAATCATGGCCTCTCCTTAAGTAGACTGGAGCCACAATAGGTAGATCGACATTTTTAGGGTAATATCACAAGGACCATGATTAGTGATATTGACTATACATGTATTATGTAAGCTGGTGCATTTAAATATGATATTCGTTTAAATTTAATTTGAATACCTGCATCTATCTTGATGGTATATGCTGTTGCATCATGGTCCCGTCATCAGATGGATCCTCCTTCAATGGTTGTTTCGGTGTAGTCCACTACAACGTCCAGAGGTACGCCGACTGGGGTGATTAAGTCCCAGCCCGGAATCACTCAGCTCTCCGCCTTCACTGCAACAAATTGAATATTTATTCACTAATACATAAGAGTCTTCGAACGAAGTGCTGCACTTTTCATTACTCTTCTCGCTTCTTCAATATCCACATGGATGCTACCTCTGCCTCTCTGCCCGGCAGTACAGTGAGCTGCCATCTTTCAGTGCCTGAACACTGACAATTCGTAAGGCCCTCCACATAGATTGCCCTACAAATCCACAGCATCAAACTTCCACCGGGAGAAACCATACTCTCCAGCCTCGTTGTTGACAGTCTACAACCAGATCCTTGTAATTACTAGTATTCATTTTCCGTTCGTGGACTTCTTCAATGCTGTCCTCCAAAGCCACTGTTAGTTCCAGTAAAATAATAAACCGGGATGCAGGAGACCAAATAACAATCTGGTCTCTGATTGGTATAAATGCTCTTCCTGTGGCACCGATATACGGCCGTTGAAATCTGCGTGCATTTCCCAGTCACTGGCGGTCCCCAACAATCCACACCCCTACCACTTCCGCAGCACGACTATGTTCACCAGTCTTTGCAAAGTTTACAATCTTCAAGCATTCCTTGGTCTTCCGAGGTTTCTTTCTTGTTTTTTCCAGATAAAACTTTGTCGTGTCTTCATGCATATTTTCCATCAGTTAAGGCTATACTGAACATGAAGATATTTTCCAGGTTGTCTGGTCTACCACAAAGATTGCAGTTTGGATCGTCCCTCATGCCCTATGTCGTCAGATTGGTTGGCGTCAGCAATACGTCATAAACCGACTTAAGCTGGAACTGTAGTCTCTGGGGCTCTGTTTTCCAGATCTCATTCCAAAATTACTTCTGCCGGGCTCCTTCCCAATTTAACCAGCTTCCCTGCTTCTTATCAACTACCTTCGCCATTCTTGAGCGCTCTTCCATTTCCGCACTTCTTTCTGCACAAATTGCCTCCTCTCCACTTCTGACGATGTACCCCATCTTGTTGATGGTGTTTTTCCTTTCTCCTGTCTGCCTATTGCCACGATTCTCACAATGTTGGCTTGCCTAAGGCGTGACTCTGCCTCTTGTACTGTCTTCTTTGCTGAGCACTTTCTGGCCGTCTTGATGTTCACTAGTTCTCCCATATTTTGATATCATTACTGTCGCGTAACATCGGATACTGCCTGATATTGAATTCATCGACATTTGACGTCAACAGTAATTGCAGCGTCGTTCCTCCGCTGTACAAACCAGTGCTGCTAAAGCTCCTGAGAACCAAGAGCCATCTTCTTAGGAACCCACTTATCCGTCTCTCTGTCGATTCAATCGATGTCAGTGTGTACATATTTACACAAGAAGAGGCCAAAGATTTCGTGGAAGTACGCCGTACTAGTATATCTATGCCTTGTATTTTCCTGGTAAGACACTTTTGTCTAACTTTAAAGGTGTTCATCCGATTCCCCTGTGATTACTAGTGTCAGTAACATTACAGTAACGAAATGATATTTATGGAGGAAGTTTACTTAGTTATGGCAGTGAACTATGGGAATCTACAAAGATCATGTTATAGAAAAAAATATGTTTTAACACCTTCAAATTATGTTGAAAGTACAAAATAACTCGCTGCTCATGATCTATAACGAACTTGATCGCTTACATCTTTTTATTCAAAGGGATATTGCATTATAAATATAAAATCTTGGTCAAAAATATTTTTTTATAGAATTGTATAATTTAAAAGATTAACAAAGATATTAGATATAATCCAGATCGCTAAACTGAGTCACATTGGCCTTACTCTTCTATGGACGATTTTAAAAAGATTTTCATCATATCACAGGAGGTCATATATTAAAATCCAATATTTTGTCCAAATATTATAGACACAGTCGAGCCCCAATAGACCAGTTAAATATAAAATTAATGGGAATTTTAATATTAGTACTTACAAGAGGCCCAAGGGCCTTGAATCGCTCTTCTGATAAATTGTACAATCTATCACTTCTATTAGAAGCCTCCAACTCTATTAGAATCATAAGACCCAAAATGCATCAACTTACAACTTACAAAGTTTGATAATACATGTATTTAGTCAGCTAAGACTGAAGATGTTATATTATAATTATAAAATACCATAAGTAGGTCACAGTGACCTACCTTTTGATTGAAATTTTCTGAGGACTCAAGATACATTAATTGACAAAGACTGATGATTCTAATTAAATAAGTACCTGAGATATTCAAAAGTAGGTCACCATGACCTTCTTTTTGGTCAACATTCTCTGAAAACCCAAGATGCATCATCTGACAAAGTTTGACGATTCTAAGCCAATTAGTACCAGAGATAATTGAAAATAGCCATCAAATGTCAAAAGTAGGTCACAGTGACCTACTTTTTGGTCGACGTTATTCAAAAACCCATAATGCCTAAATTGACAAAATTATATGATTCTAAGCCAATAAGTACCTGAGATATTCAAAATTAGGTCACCGTGACCTACTTCTTGTTGGACTTTCAATGAAACCCTAAGATGCCTCAACTGACAAAGTTTGATAATTCCGAGCCAATAAGTACCAGATATAATTAAATATAGCCATAAAATGTCAAAAGTAGGTCACAGTGACCTACTTTTTAGTCGACGTTTTCCGTAAACCCAAGGTGCCTAAACTGACAAAGTTTGATGATTCTAAGCTTATACGTACCTGAGATATTCAAAAGTAGGTCACTGTGACCTATTTTTTGGTCGACATTCTCCGAAAACCCAAGATGCCTCAACTGACAAAGTTTGATGATTCTTAGCCAATAAGTGCCTGAGATACTTAAAAATAGCCATAAAAAGTCAAAAGTAGGTCACTGTGACCTACTTTTTGGTCGACATTCTCCGAAAACCCAAGATGCATCAACTGACAAAGTTTGATGATTCTAAGCTTATACGTACCTGAGATATTCAAAAGTAGGTCACTGTGACCTATTTTTTGGTCGACGTTCTCTGAAAACCCAAGATGCCTCAACTGACAAAGTTTGATGATTCTTAGCCAATAAGTGCCTGAGATACTTAAATATAGCCATAAAATGTCAAAAGTAGGTCACTGTGATCTACTTTTTGGTCGACATTCTCCAAAAACCCAAGATGCATCAACTGACAAAGTTTGATGATTTTAGGTCAATAAGTACCAGAGATACTTAATTATAGTCACAAAATATCAAAAGTAGGTCACCATGACCTACTTTTTGGTTGTCACTCTCCGCAAACTCAAGATGCATCAACTCACAAAGTTTGATGATTCTAAGCCAATAAGTACCGGAGATACTTAAATAAAGCCATAAAATGTCAAAAGTAGGTCACCGTGACCTACTTTTAGGTCGTCACTCTCCGAAAACCAAATATGCATGGACTCACAAAGTTTGATGATTCTAAGCCAATAAATACCTAAGATACTTAAATATAGCCATAAAATGTCGAAAGTAGGTCATCGTGACCTACATTTTGGTCAACATTTTTCAAAGAGCCAAGATGCATCTACTGACCAACTTTGATGATCGTAGGTCTGAAGGTAATCAAAATATGCGTTTTAAACAATTTGAAAACAAATGTAGGCAAAATTCAAAAAGTAGGTCACAGTGACCTACTTTTTCATAAATATGTTTTAAGGTCCCAAGATGCATCAAAGTACAAGATTTGATGATTCTAAACCTCCCAGTGTCTGAAATAATGGGATTTAATGTTTTTAAACGGTAATCCATAAAGATCAAATAGCAGTTCCTACTTTTAAGTTGACATTGTTCGAGGACCCAAGATGCATCAACTGACAAAGTTTGATGATCATAGGCCTTAAAGTGTCCAAAATATGCCTTCAAATCAATTTGGAAACAAATTCCCGCAAAATTTAAAAAGTAGGTCACCGTGACCTACTTTTGAGCTAACATGATGTGAAGTCGTAAGATGCATCAACTTACACAATTTGATGATCCTAGTCCTAGTAGTAAGCAAAATATACACGTTTTTATTAATTGTAAATTTAGGTCAACTTTGAAGTGACCTTGAGACCATGCCCTTTGACCCAGGGTAATTCCCCGTGCAAATTTTAATCTTCGACATATCCTGATCCTTGTATGTACGCCCTTTGACCCAGGGTAATTCCCCGTGCAAATTTTAATCTTCGACATATCCTGATCCTTGTATGTAAGTTTGGTGAAAATCTGCCTGGTAGTTATGGAGAAGATTTTTTAGCAACCAGTACTTTTGGTTTTGTTTTCCTGATTATCTCCCCTTGTTTAAGGGTCCCAACCCTTATTTTAGTATAAATGGTAGCCCTTGGGCCAAGGATACCCTGTGACAAATTTGGTACTGATTGGCCAAGGGGTTCTTGAGTTATGACCCATATTCTAAAAAGTTTACGCACACCGCACAAATGGCCATAGCATTAGCTCTTTTAGCCTTTGGCTCAGAAGAGCTAAAAATAAGTATAGATTGTCTTTGGCTCAGGATTCAAAATTTGGTTGTCATGCGAAGGGCATTGGAAGTCATCCGAGATTCACCGGCTTTCACCCCCTTTTGTCCATCTAAAACTGGTCTGGACTCAACTGAACTCTTTGATCACTATTCACTCTAGAGCAGACATTTTACCACTGCGCCACTCAGGCAACTTGAAAATGTTAAACTTTAAACGAACATCTGATATTTGCTTTCAGATTCAAAATTAAGCCCTCAGGGTCCAGTGTATATGCTTGGCTTGCAATGCAGTTTCTTGATTTATTTTTTTCAATGTCCCAACTCCTTGTTTCAAATACATAGAACTTTTCAATACCATTTTTTATTTCAATTTTCTCTCAAACTCTTGTTGAAAATGATCAAACCAAAGTAAAATATTCCACCTTTTAGAGGACAATTACCTGGTAATTGAGGTGACCTGATATTATAATTTTAAAATTCTTAACAAACAGGTACCACTTGTGATAATTTAAGACTAGGAACAATGGTCATTAAAATATTTCTTTATTCATCCATAATAGCATCAGCTATCCAATTTTTTAAATAATACAAAATTTCAGATCTTATGTACAGTACATGATTCTGCAAAATCCCTGCAGTTGATAAAAATTAAGGCATTCTTATTAGCATTCTTCCACTTTCAAACAAACAGTATCACAGATTTATAAATGGTAATCCTTAATTGTAGTCTGACAGCAACACAATTAATACCATACAAGCATCTCAATTTCATCCACACACATACAATGTATAATCAGAATTTCTTTCAATACAAAACAACATAATTTAACCTGCCTTCAATAAAATGAGACAAATGTCATTCATACGCATACATCTTAAATCAGAATTTCTTTCAATTACAAAACAATGCAAAATAACCTATCTTCCATAAAACTCAACAAAAATATGCACTCGTTGATAAAAATGCACTTGAGGAGGAAAATCAATATTGCAAAAGACAGTTTTCATTAATATAATGCCCATTCAACACATTCTCTAGCTATCGTCTATATTTATCATAACGTTCCCTTCCTGGACTTGAGTGGCCGTTTCTCCTGCGTTTTGTGGAATGTCTTTCGGGGGAATAGTAATGGTCCTTGTCTTTGTAGTACTTTTTCCTGCTGGAGGACTTGTACCGGTCTGGAGATCTACTCGGTGACAGACTCACGCTCCGGGAACGTGAATGTTTCTTCCTTTTGTGGGAATGTTTGTGATCTTTTGAAGACACATAACGATCACGGTCATATGAGCTGATATATTTGTCCTTTTTATGCTTCTTTGAGGGGGGAGATCGAGATCGGCTATGTCTTCTACTTCTCTTGGGGCTTTTGCTGTTACTCCTACTCGATGAGGACCTATGGAAGATCAAAAGTTTGAAACATTGAACATTATGTACACATCAGTACTATGAGCACACTCAGCATTATGAATTCTGGAATTGTTTTTGATGGGTTTCAAAAACTGATGCATTTGATGAGATGCTTACCTGCCTCTGCTTCTTGACCTTGATGTTTTGACATTGTTCCGTCTGTAAAGAGAACACAATTTATTTTCATTGTCAATCATTCAAAATTTTAGGCAAAGTCCTAATATGCTGAAAAGTTCTACTTTAAAATGTAATTTGATTTGCTGTGAGCTTACACACAGCCTGATCAAACTAAACCAATACTGACCCATTTTCTGAGTGTTTATCCTCTTCTTTGATGCGCTTCAAAGCATGCAGTAGAGCAGGATTGGGGCTCACATTTTTGGGAGAACCTACAAGCATTAAAGAAAACTGTTAAACAATTCAATTAGCAATCAAAATTCTTTGAAACTTAACTTTTACTTGATAAAGAAACTAGTATGAGTGCCACTACTTACTGGGTCTTGAGGAATCTCTAGGTGTACCGTAATCTGATGAAAGGCCTTTAGCTTTATTTTTTGCTTCCATCTGTGCTTTCTTCAACTCGTTCACTTTAGCTTCCAATTTTTCATAATTTGGCTAAAATAAAATAGCTTTTATTATATGTAATGTGTGAAGTGAACATATAATGTGATAAATTCACATTGATCAAGGAAAATTGAGCAAGGTACTTGACACTAAATTTACTAAGAACTGTTCTCTAATTATACACGTCTTTTTATCAAGTTTGCCATTTCCTTCATGATTGTTCAGCATCAAAACATCAATCTGTGCGATGTACAGTATTTTTAAATTCTTACTTCATAATTTTTTCCTTAAAGGAATTTTTAAAGAAAGCTTGTAGTATTTTATTGGGAGCTTTAAATGGAGAAAGTGATAGATAATGTCTGTTCTACTTACTCTTGGTCTGGCATAAAGCTTCAAGATTGTGAGACAGATTTCCTGAATGTTTTGTTCATCAACATTAAATATGGCAAACCATGATGGACTATTTGGCAGTGGGATCTGAAAGAAAAAAAAAACAAAACATTAGGAAGAAATTTATGATTCAGATTTTAAATTCCATATATTTCCATTTTATTCCACCAAACATGATCCATGCACAGTAGATATGTAACAAAATTTCATATTTATTCAGTATGTTTTAACTTGCAGTGATCATGTTTATTAACAGTGTTTTCCCCAGAAAATTTTTGATGCATGGGGGGAATTTCGCTGAATTGACGGCGCGCGGCGTGTGTCGGTTAAGTTAATTGTACACATATTTAAATGTATATATATATTTAAATGAAAAAATACAAATTCATTATTTAATTAATTAAATAACTACATTTTGAACAAATTGTCAATTTTACTTTAAAAATATACAACAATTGAGTTTAAAAAAAAAATAAAAATAGAACTAGGCTAGGCCTCATCAAAAGAAATTTGCTCTATTAAAATTTTCTATAAAGCCACTGTCTTTTTAATTACTGTTTTGTGTATTGTGTTAATTTTTCCTTTCTACAAATAGACCCCTATTGTGACCTCCACCTTTTTATTATTATTATTAATTTATTCCCTACTTTTGCAGTCTACTTGAAACAAAAAATGTGCTCAATATGTAGCACTAATGCTTCCATGTAATTAGGCCTAGAAAAAAAATATGTTTGTTTCCGCTTTCAGGCTGTAAAAATATAGGGTAGGTAGGTAGGCATTTTTTTTTTTTTTGAAAAAAATTTTTTTGCTTCTTTAAACAAAACGTGTATAGAAGTAACATTAAAGGTACTTGGACACAGATTTGAAGTTAATATTTTCTCCATAATATTATAACTTATATATTTTAATAGCATTTCACACAAAAATTAATTAAAAATCTTATTTCATTTAAAAGTTATTAAAACTTTAAATTTTTTGGCGCGTTTGATTGACACATCCTTGCACTTTCACAAATTTTAACTTTATTCTTAATCCTTAGGAAAAGTGACAATCTTGTTGTGTATTAATGAAAAATATTAATACTATAATCCAGAAAATTCAGAGTAGACAAGTACTAAAGCAAAACAAACACACAATATATTGTCAGTCCGTGCAGATGTGGTGAACAGACTTTGGCGATTTAACGCACCCGATGAATCGTAAACACCAAACAATAACATGTTTACAAAAACCTGTGTACATAACACGAGTGTGATCGATTCGCAAAACTCTGTACACAACGGAATGACGATACTTGTGAAGTAGTTCTGCTTTCTAACATTTCTATCCTGAATAAAATTATTCTTCTTGATTTAAGTTTTAATATTTCTGATTAACAGGCACGTAGCATCGTTTTTGAAAGTGGGGGGGCCAACCTGAGAAAAATTTTTTTTCTTTACCTAAAAAAAGTTGACAAGCAAAAAAAAAAAAAAAAAAAGGAAAATTGAAACTTACCCAAACTCGAAAATCCTATTTGTATACTGTTGTAAAAAGTGGGGGGGCCAACCATCTTTTCAATAGACATTTTCTATAGTAAAGGTAATGTTAGGGAAAAAAGTGGGGGGGCCAGGCCCCCCCCTGGCCCCCCCGGATACTACGTGCCTGATTAATACACATCAGGATTGCCACTTTTCCTAAGGATTAAGAAAAAAGTTAAAATTTGTGAAAGTGCAAGGATGTGTCAATCAAACCCACCAAAAAATTTAAAGTTTTAATAACTTTTAAATGAAATAAGATTTTCAATTAATTTTGTGTGAAATGCTATTAAAATATATAATTCGAGATATTATACAGAAAAAATGAGAAAATATTAAATTCAAATCTGTGTCCAAGTACCTTTAATGACAAAAGAAATGGTGTTTTTAAACATTACTGTGACTTAACTTATAATAGAAAGGTGACCCAAACTTCTTTCTGTCTTGAAAAGCTTGCAAAGTTGGAGGCTATAATTCCCCGGTTGACATCTTACACATCATGCATTAAAAAAATATTTAGGGTCGGCACTATAAGTTAGGGTCGGTCGGGAAAGCGGAAACAAACATATTTTTTTTCTAGGCCTTATTTGCATTCATTTGATGTTTGATTTTTCCCGCTTCTGAATATTGGTGAAGGTCACTGTGTAAAAGCACATGTGTTTGTAATAAGTACCTACCCATAGTTTATAAAGTAAATAAACATTGATAATGTTAATTAGACATGTTTATTTTTAGCACTTTAATGCAAAAAATGTCTTAAATATCATGAGTTTAACTAATGAATCATTTTTTATGTTGGAGCATCAATGCTATTTATAGAACGACCTGTGAATGTTGGAAAAACCCACATGTGCATTAACAAGTGTATTGCTTTTACCGTGTATACTATCTGACAGCAATTAATTACTTTTTCTGGTTATAGATTAATTTTTAGCCAATTAAAAGCTTGATACTTAGTGACATACCAGTAAACTGTAATAAACAAAGATTGATAGCTAGGCCTATTGCATCATACCCCGTGCCGCGATTCGCATCAAGTTCACAACAGGTGCACAGTACACGCTAGGATTCTAGTGATTTGAATTGTTTTATTGAAAGATTTGTTATTGATAACATTCACATGGTACACAGTTAATAATTCATGCATAGCGGGAAGCATGGCGGCAACATGTGATGCATGCCGGGAGATCGTGTATGCATGGCGGTACCGCCATGCAAGAACGGCCTGGGGAAAACACTGATTAATATACGTTACTTACTTGTAACTGTCTTGCAGCTAAATATATACAAGCACAGGCTATTGTCTCTGGCTGGAATCTCACAAATACATCTGTTCTGAAACTGTCATTCATGTAGTTCCTGAAAAAGAAAACAAAAAATATAGTATTTAACTCATTCAACAATTCTGGTTTGTGTACACAATTTTTATCTTTTTATAATGGGCATGTGTGTGGGTGTTCGTGTCCTACATCATGTTTTATACCTGTGATTTCAAGCAACATTTCTTTTGCCAGCATATCAATCCCTAGCTTGTGTATCAGAGAAAACCATAAAAATACCAACCATTTTCCTTCTGCTGCTGATAAGAATGCACCACAAGTTGTTCAGTTTCCTGTGTAATTAATAATTTAGTAAAAAATAAAGAAAAAATAAAAATTATCTAGACAGATATTGACCATCTGCTTGCTTGCCAACACTCCAGTATCTTCAAGAGCAGTCTCTTTCTTCACAGGAAAGTCCTTCAATAGGAGTCCAGTTTGTTGAGGATACAATAAACACAGCTGCAAAAGTTGCTTGTCAAGTACAACACACACTTGTTGACAAAGTTTTGCCTCCTAAAAATGTTCACTCTTCTAATTTGTTATCCAAACACAGAATGTGAAAGTTTTATCAAACATGAATCACTTTATAAATATGTTTTTTTTCTTTTCCTCTGTGAACAGAATTAAGCTTTTTCTCTCATTTCAGCAAGACAATAACATTTATAGCAAGACATGAAATGTTCACCAGTAAATTCTTCCATATTTTATCAATAACACAACTGAATTTGTTCCATGCTGAGATGGAAAACTTCAGTTACTTTATGGCTGCAGGTTCCAGTCTGGTGACTTGGTTCTGTTCTGTCCATGTGTTACCTGTGTGCCAGGTCATGTAGAAGAGGAGTAGAACATTGTGGAGAATTTCAGGCAGCTAGGCAGACGTTGCAATGACAGACATCTCTACCCACCTAATTCTGGGGTAGGTAAAAAGGAAAAGTTCAGCATTAATATGGTTTTCTCGTACAACACAAAGAAATGTGACTGAAGATATTAAATGAATGTAATATATTCCATTGTTTAGTTTCATAAAGTACCATGGCTCAATATACTAAATGTGTTTCCTTATTCATGTTTCTTTATTCATAGCATTTTACAAAAGAGGAATAAACAGATATGATTCAAGTGTTTAAAAGCATCATACTACACTTTAATACAAAGAAGAGAATGTTATGAGGCTGGCATTTTTACAACTTGTGATACAAGTACACAAAACTTACATTATATTCCAAGATAGTAGATCAGCAATCAGTTTATTTGTTACAAATATACTATTTCACTGTAGTAATCCATCCGCTGTACTTACATATTTATTTCTTTTAAAGTTGATATAAAATGTACAGGTAGGTTTTCCCCCCTCTTTGTTACATACATGTGTATTATTTGCAAAACAATGCATGTGCAATGTTTTTCTCCCAATAGAAATGAGAACTTTACAAATTACTTAAAATACATGTACATGTGCAATTTTGTGTAACATATCAAAACAAACAGGCGTTTTAACATCATCATTCTCCACAGAAACTAAATATAAATATACTATAGTTCATAATACAAGAATAGTAATAAAAGAATACCTACCATGCACACTGCACAAGTCTCTGATTTTTCTCAGCTTCGAGAACTTGCAAGTACATCACAATGACCTGAAAAACATCGGATCATGACAACAAATGTTTCAAATTATTCAATACCATGGTCTGACAGCAAAAACCATGATAACCTTTCCATGCCATAGAGCAACCTTTGCTGCAGCTTAATAAGCATTTGTAACTTTAAGCATTTCAATTTATGTTTCACATGTTCAAATTTAATATTTAAACAATTTCATCCTAATTTACTGTAGCAGTTCAATAATAGATATACCTTGTGAGGGTGTTGTACATGTACACAAAATCCCAGTTCTTTAAGTATACGACGCTCAGCTTTTATGACTTGGTTTTTGGTTGTGATGTAGTTCTGATCTAATATCAATGGATGGATAGTCCTAAAATGAAGAAAAGCAAAACATGGCATACAATGATAAAATGAGTCCTGTGTTTGCCACACAATTCCTCCATCTTCTTCTTGCTGCTTTATTTTCTAACATGGTGAACAGTGCCAATTTCAACTTCCTCATACACAATACAGCATTTTGTAAATATAATGCAAAATTTCACAACAAAATGCATAAGTAAAATTCTTAATAACTGGTCTTCAAATGCTAGTTTTAATTTCCATTTCAACAGTATACCTCTGATGAAAGGCTCTTTTTTGATTAAACATATTGAAGAAGAAATACAAAAACATCTCATTCTGTTGGAGATGAAATTGTAAGCCCACAACATATGCTTAATTTAGTTATATAAAATTTACACAATCAGCAAAATTAATCTCTGCTACAAGAAATTCAATGTTCTTTCCTCAGTTCTATCCATTCTGAGGCCACAGGTAGTAAACTGATAAACCCAGACTCATATACAAACCATGCTCACTGACAAAGCAGTGATAACTTTGATGGCCACAACATGTAGGAAAACCATGTTTGGGGTCAAAGGTCACCAATATCCCGAAATGTTTCAATGCCTTGGAAGCTCACTCCAGACACTGTTCAATGCAGCAAAGAGAAAAACAATATTAATGGAGGAATTGTGAGAAAACAAGGACAAAACCCCTGCAATCAACAATACATTAAATACTCAAAGAACTTAATGTGATTATTTTACTACTAGTACCTAGAACAGAGGCATATTTTACATTAAAATGTACAGTTAATTCTCGATAAACCGCCACCTTTTGTGATTTAGAAATCATGGCGGTATAACGAATTTGGCGATGAATTGAATTTTCCATCTTTTAGGAAATAAGACGTAGAGTTATCGTTCTTAGAAATACCATTTAGCGTTTCTATTCTTATTATCACATGTACATGTATTTATAAACATATTACTAAATTTGAAAATACTTCAAGTATTTTTTTATGTATACAATTTCGCTAAAACAAAATATTAAGTTATGAAATTAAGACAAGTGCATGCCTATGCATGTAAATCTGCACTTCTGATATTGAAAAAAATGCGGGGTCGATCGTCGTGATATATTGCCTATAGTTACTATAATAGTATGTAAAATAAGTTCTTGAATACTGTAAATCACTTTTTATTTGCGAGAACTTTATTTTCACGTAATTACGCGAGACGTTATGCTCGCAAAAATTTCATTCTCGCGTATAATACAATTCCTAAAGATTATATAGAGCAATGATCACAGTTCGTGAAAATTTTGTCTCGCTAATCAAGAGTCAATGACTATCTCGCGAAAATAAGGTGTCGCGAAAATTAGGTGATCTACAGTAAATTCATTGTTTATGAAATCATTGTTAATGAAAGGTTCACAATTTCTGACTTACAGTTATTTTTTAAGCAAACTTTGCATTGTTTTTAAAAGCAGAGATCATGAAAATAATATCGTTATCGGCGAACTTTACAACGAACGCTTTCGTGGCTAAGCCTTGATTATATGATTTTATTAAACAGAAAACAAAATTATTCTAACAGTTCATGTTAAAATTATTGTTTACTTAATTGCATGTACCTTGACTGGCTTTGCATGCTTAACAACAGGGATAGCGTCAACCAATTAGCCGCGCTTCACTGACCACATGCACCTGTGGCGGTATTATCGAGATAATTGACACTTTAAAATGGACGTTTGTTGTGAAAAGAGGGTGGCGGATGGCGGTATGCGAATTTGGCGTTATAAAGAGAATTTTATATAGCAGGAAAAATGTTCTTGGGAAATCATGGCAGTATTGCGAAAATGGCGATGAATCGAATGGCGATAATTCGAGAATTGACTGTATAAGCTTTCAACAAGCTGCAAGAAATGCATATTAAAATATCTACCATTAGTCATTTCATTGAAAATTAAATAAATCGAAACTTACTTTTGGCTTCTCACTTGTTTGATGTGATGGACTACGTTGATTACATCTCTCAATCTTCTAGGACACTCTTCAATCTTTGAGGCTAAGTTTATACAACCCATTGCAACAACCTACAAAATTTCATAAAATTTTTACACTTAATGAAAAGCAAAAACCTACCAGTATGTGAAATCTGACAATAAGGCCAAGCAAGAAAATGCCACTTCCTCTAACATTAAGTTAACTCAGAGGAGTTAAACAATGATTTAGTTAACTCATCATCTTCGCTAGCCAAGGGTTTCTGATACGCTACTCTCCTCATAAACCCTTGGCATACAGTGAAGTCAAAAGACGGGATTGTTTTTTTTTTTTACGTTGTCATCGTAGTCTGTTCCTTGGCAATTGATTTGGGGATTTTTTTCTTCAAATTGGGAAAAATTAATTTTTTGGCACTGGGAATGGTACCGTTTATTGGCACAAGTTATATAGGGTAAAAAAACCCGCTGTATATGAACTTATATTTTTGGTCATATCAACTATGGAAACCAATATATTTAAGAAATATTGAATTTAAAACAATCTGTGAAAAAACTTATCAGACATTCCATATCTATTTTGTCTCATTGGTTAGACTGACTGAAAATTTATTTGTATCCGAGTTTTTTCTTTCTTTTGTTGCATTACCTCAAAATTGTGCTTCACTAGAGACTTTGAGTAGTAGAAACGCTGGTAGAGAACCTGTCCTGTGGCCATAGCAACCTATATAAAATGAATAAAATGATATTCATGACATTCTCATGGGAATCACTCCCATTTCATTCATGAAATAATAATCAGGTTGGGCACACACCCCCAAATGGTCATTTAACCCCCGTTTGGTGGTCAATCGCCCATATCGGCGTCTTTTTTACCTACCAAATGGTGGTCTTTTTTATTCAAATCCAATTTTCATTGAAATAAAGCAAAAGCGCATTTACTTAGGCATTGGGGAATTTTAATTAACATATTCATCGCACATTTAATACAATTTAGTCAATTTTCCATGTGGAATTTTTGTGGAACTTCGTAAAAACGAAACCCACAGCTGTTCGTGACTGCCGAACTATTAGCTCAAACAATACAAAAAATTATTTTGTTGTGTATAGTTCGGTAAAAAATACATTTAAGCAAGAGGTGTAAGTCTAGAGAAGTAACTTTTCAAACGATCTTTCGATCTGCGTCTATACAAATCTTTATAAAATCCCGTTAAACACGAGCTCCTCGAATCTTATTCGTATGGTGGGCACTTAGTGCTATAATATTCATTTTCCTACATTTGAATGTAACATTTATTCTTTATTTTCTTTTAGGATGAAGTTACGATTTCTGTGCGACCCTTTGTGGTTTAGTATGCATATCTATGTTGTATCTACTATATTTATTAAATATTTTTGAATAAAAGATTTACAAAGTGACATTTGCAATTATTCCTGTTTTTATTCCAAGATTATGGTTTTCGAGTGATTATTTTAACATGAATTCACTGCATATCTCATTTTTATAAAGAATAAAGCCATTGCTTACGGAATAAACTAAATAAAAGTGAATTCTTACCATTCCTCTTGTTTTACTTTTTGAAAATTAACACTTATGGGCCTCCGTAGTTAATTCAGTCTTTTGACCCAAGTTTGGAAAAGATCGTCTTTTTTGATTGGTTTAGATAATTGATCGGTTGCCCGGATGACAGAAATATGAAGTGATCAACACGATTGATAGGCTCAACTACGCGCGAGACGGAAGGAATTTTTCTTCTAAAGTTAAAACAGAGAAACGTTGCATTTGTTTACGTAGGTGACGATTTTGTCAATTATTTGAACGATACTGCGCAAAAAAGTCCGCGTTGAAATTTTAATTTTTTTCGTTCAGAGTACAGATAAATATCTATATTTTATTCCCCGTGAGTTGAAATCATGCGCCATTTCACGTCATTCCAGAGAACTGAACAGCACGATTTTTATCTCCCATTTGGTGGTTAATAAAGACGCCGATATGGGCGAATGACCACCAAATGGGGGTTAAATGACCATTTGGCGGTGTGTGCCCAACCTGATAATAGTAATCATTAATTTAAAAGAAAAAAACGTGCATAGTTTATCTGTCTCACACTTAGTACCCTCTCATTAAACATTGGCTAATAACATGCACATGCGATGACACTGCTCTACGCCATTACGTATTCAAATCGTACATATGCGCATTGTGTTACAAGGTCCTTGCCTTACACTACCCATGATATCCATTTGATAAGCAAGAAATGTATAAATATATTAACACATTTTCTTTTCGAATTAACATAGAAGATGTCAGGTTAACATTATGTATACTAAGATTATTTTGAAAAATAATACATATGGTGTACGTACTTGAGGTAGTTTCAAAAGAATCCCTGCGGACTGAATGAGTTCACAACCAAGGATTCTCAGGTCTGTTTCTGTATCCAAATCAAGTCCATCCTGCATGGAAGGGGTAGGTGAAAGTTTATCATCTGGAATAAGTACATTTTCTAATGTCAAAATGACTTTGCTGAAGTCGCGAATTGCAAGTGGATTCGCTTTCACCTCCGCCATGTTCATTTGGGAACAATGGAACTACTTTTTGTATCATCTGACTTCATGCGCAGCGTGATAAAAAATTCGAATTCAAGAAAAATAAATCAATCTATCATTCATATAACTTTAATCTTGTTAATTTTGCAGTTAGATTCCAAAAGTATAAATATTAAACCCAGGAAATAAATATTTATCAAACGTAGTAAGTGATCTATTTTCTGGGTAATTTTTCATGACGTTTTTCACATTGAATAGATGGCGCTGTAATCGATCTATGTACGCAGAAACATTTTGATGAGAGATATACACGACTCAAAAAATCATAAGTCGTCAAAAAGATGTTTAAATTAGTGACAGTTGCTTTATTTACATTAGTTCAAGTTACTGTTTACTGCAGACCAAGAGCTAAAAGCCTTGATGTCGTTGAACAATCCATTTCATCTGTAAAAGTCGATGCTGAAAAATTGCTCCCTCCTGACCACGTCGATGCCTTAAAGTTTGAGAAAGATGGCCACATAAATAAAGATTATCGCAAAGAAATATTCCTCGGCAACCACGAAGAAATGGATGACGATCCAATAGAAATAGCAGAGGCAAAACTAGTGGACATTTTTCACAAGTAGAAATATTTTTTATTTTGATACAAATTTTAGAAAATGTCTGTCATGACCACAGGGACTTAATTGAGACAATCTTAGAGAAAAAATCGGGTATATAGTGTAAAAGTCTCCCCTTTCATACTATATACCATTCTATTCTGTTCTATTCTATACCCAATTTTTCTAAGATTGTCTCAAGTCCTAGTGGTCATGATGTGTATATCAAAATTTAACAAGCACTTCAAAGGTTTTTAAAAGTGTCACTTAATTTTTTGACATGGAAATTGCAATTGGATTGATCAGCTACTGATAGATTTACATTGTTTAAAATTCTATCCCATGAAGACTTGTACCCCAGGCTTTCCCCTGATGGACTTTGTGCTTCATTTCCTGACATCAATGACACATCAATTGTAGCAGAATGGGGTGTCAAATCATGACAACAATACTTGCTACAAATGCTAGATCCGAACTACATATTGTAAAGTGTTTTCTATTTGTTGGCTTTAGGATAGATGTAGATGCTGATGGGTATTTAAGTGACAGTGAACTGGAGCAATGGATCCTGGACAGAATTAACGCCCACATGGATGAAGCAGTGGAGGAGAATGATGCTGTCTTTAAACATTTGGACCCTGATGGAGATGGTTTGTGATTAAAAAATTTGATACAATTAAGACAATAGCTTAAGTATTTAAATTAAATTAAGAATGTTTTATCAGAAGTTAGAAAACACAAATTATTTGAAAATGTGCTTGCTTTAACTTTTATGTTTATTTCAGGCTTTGTAGAATGGAAGGAATATTACAAACATTTCTTACTGGCAAAGGGACATGGGGTCAAAGAAACTGAAAAATACCTAGAAGACTATGATACTGATATACTAAAAGAGGATGGTAAGAATAATGATGACATATATATAACTTTAATTAGGACTGGTGGATTAAGTTTTTTGAAATTTTTAGGAGACTCATTTAAATTGAGTAAAAAAAAATCTTTTTCAGAACGAGATCAGCTTGTACGATACAAATTTAAATGGACAGATGCTGACATTGATCCCATTGATAATAAACTGGACAAAAAGGAATTTTTCAGCTTCCGTCACCCAGAACAAAGCCCTCAATTGGTGGAAAACATGATCATGTCAATAATTAATTCCTTAGGTAAGGTTAAGAAGGTTACGTTTTAAGTGGATTTTTTTCGTTCTGGGCAGAAGACTATTCTATTATTAAACTGGACAAAACAAAAAATGAGGGCAGATATAAATTTGGATTCATGAGGAATCTGTGTGCACTCAAAAAGTGAAAATTTTATTGATCTAATTATTCTGACGGATGGTATTTCCGTATTTTTTATATATTGTTCCTTTGATATAGGAAGGGGAAATATTTTTCCCTTAATGTGTTCCAGCTGGATTAACATTTTTTTCTTTTTAATATTCTACCTGTGTCATCTGTCGATGTTTAAAGTATTTTTCATTATAAACGATTCATAATATCAAATGCAAGCTTCAGCCATATGTTGCCAGAAAGTAATTCTCATTTGCCAGACATAGAAATAATAAGTAGCATGTAAGCCTGGCCGATGAAAGTGCAACATTTCTATCCAAGGGAAATAAATATATACAAGTGTATAAAATAATCTTTTTTTCTTTCTAATGCAGATGAGGATAAAGATGGTAATCTGACACTGAAGGAGTTTATGACAAACCCTGATGAAATGATGCAGGAAGAGGGGTCAGAGAAAGAGAGGGAGGAGGAGAGAGAGGTCCGAAAGAGGGAATTTGTATCAGCCATCGATAAAAATAAAGATGGAATAGCCACAAAACAGGAATTAATTGTAGGTTATCATGATTTTATGACTGTTATTATTTATGACTTGTAATATAGTGTATCCTGCCATGTAAACATGGTAGATTGATACATAACCTTAAACAGTATCTTCCATTGAAATATTTCCAATACAAGGGTAGTAACTGAAAAAAAAAAATTACCTACCTACTTACCTACCCACCTTGAAAAATGTGAGTCAGAGTACATTAAACAAAAATATATTTTTAATGATGGCCCTATATGCTTATTTTCAGGATTATATACAGAAGTACACTGATTTTATGCTATTTACAGGATTATATGAATCCCAGAAATCCACAACAATCCAAACAAGAAGCCAACAACCTAGTCTCCTTAATGGATGATGATAAAGATGGAAAACTGTCCCTAAAAGAAATCAAGAACCATAAAGATGTGTTTATAAGTAGTAAAATTGTTAATGTGAAAAGGGTGCTACATGATGAATTTTAATCTGTTTTAGAATGATATATTTTTGTTTACTTCTGGAGATAAAGATCTGCCTGTGATACACGTAAAGAAAAACGTGTTTGTTGTATGGATCATGGTGATTTGTCTGTTACCGATACTTGTTTGAACAAATGATTTTGTACAGTAGGTATGTACATGCATAATAAGTTTCTATGGGCTAGGAATGTCTTTGATAATCATGCAAAAAACTTGTGCTTTTCATTTAAGAATCCAAAGAATGATTTTTCCAGATGTTTTTATGTTTGGAAATTTTTATAGAAATAATGAATAGATTATGATTGTTACAATGCAATGTGCCATGATGAAAACAAAAAATTATGTGACAAATGCGTTCACTTAATGTATCCAGGTTTTTTTTCCTTCAATTATGTTATTATTAACTTTATAGGTTAAAAATGTAAATTAATATAATACAAGCTTTGTCAGAATGTTTTCTGGCTTTTAGGGGTATTAATTTTCTACTTCCCCACTAGTTTTTTTTTTTTTTACTGTGCACCATTAATAAAATCAAGTTATCATGACCATTCAAAAGGAGAAAAAAAAAACAAGATTAAAAATCAAATTCTTGCTTGTGCACAACTTTATATGCTATGTTTTTGCTTTTTTTTTTATTGAAGTACAAAGAGCTGAAAGTGAAGATAAACATATCATTTTTTCTAAAGATTACAAAATTATGATTATTTTACACACATGTATATAATCCACAATTAATGACTAGTCAGTAGAAAAATAGAAAGTGTGCATTTATTCAGTATCAAAATATTTACTATCCATATAATAAAATATTTATTGCTTGAATTTATTTGTAAGCATGAATGTATTAGTCTATTGCCATCTGTTTAAAAAAATGTTAAGTTGCCTTCTCCTGATTGAGAATAAAAAATTGGTAAGGTATGTAAGGGATTTTTTTTTTGTTAAAAAACACATGCAAATATGAAGTTAAAATAGTTAAAAATGGAATAAGAAAACTTAGAAATGAATAAAAATACAATTGTTTCCTATAGGTAAAAAAATGTTTTGAGTCGGGCCAATTTTGGTTTATTTGGAGAGGGAAACCAAAGATTTTTTTTAAAACTTAAGATAGCCTTGTAGCAGCTACTAATTTTGATTACCGGTATTTATTCTGTACATTCCAATATAATTATACTATATTAGTCCCCTTCCCATGATACTTGAGTGAACTCAAATGTTTCCTCTTGTCTTCTGTCTTTCAGTTGATCTGTCCTACTTGCATGGTTTTTCCCCATTGCTTGCAAATGGTGAGCTTATTTTTGGTGTATGAGCCTTTGTGTTAATGAGCTACAGATCAAGTGCCCATTTTCCTTCTGCTTTGATCATCATAGAAAGAATGATCTGTATTGTTTTTAAATGTAAATACCCACAGAATGCTTGTTTGTACTTGTATTTATAAGTTAATTTAACAAAGAGGTAGAGAAAGATGTATTATCGATATTACTGGTACGTGTACAGAAATTACAGATTGTTCGGGATATACCAGTACATGTATTCATTTAAGGAATAACTTTCTTATTTTTCGATTTCATGATGTGATCAATCGATTGGCTTGCGTGATAATTTGCATAAACGCCGAAGGCATATTTTAGGTTAATTTTTTTTATTAGCTGTACCAAGAAAAAATAACAGAAGTTTTGATATGTGATGCCTACGTTAAGTTTTGTACTGACTAATTTCTTGATGAAAAATAATGAATGCAAGAAAGGATTAACAAGATTAGGTTGAAATACATATAGTTACATATATATACTGGATTTGATGCTTGATGTAGATCAATGATCGTGAATTGTCACATGTCCAAATGTAGGTTGTGACATCAAAGCTAGTCACTTCTTCATATTTATTGATTATTTGTTTGTTTTATTTCTAATAATATAGGAAAAATACTCAATGCTAGACAAATCCCTTTTTATTTTTGAAGATTAAACAAAAAAAAAATTGTTTGATATGATATTAATGAAGTGCATGATCCTGTAATTTAAGTTGGATATGAACTGTGCCTGAAATCATAAAATCAACAATGATAATAGCAGTTATACCACTTAATGCCACACAGATTTCTAACTTGTACAAAATTGGAACACAGCCCTTTATCAATTTTTCATTCACATCTCTGATGTTTATCTTGAATTTTATGAAAATTTGCTTAATGAACATTCATTCGTTGATTTTAATTCATTGGAATTGTTTTTTGGAAATTTTAAATGAATACAAGATTAGTGATTAGTATGTGTGAGTTTAATAGATGTGTATTGTTATCCCTTCACAGTCACTGAAATCAAATCCCCTGTACCCATATTTTAACTTTTTATATTCTTTGTTAGACTGTTAAAAGTTTATTTCATTTTTTCAACAGAAATCCATTAGCTTATAATCTTTATAAGATTGTGATTAAATAAACCATTCTATTGGTTCTTTGTTGTTTTTTTTAATTATGATTAGCTCTTCTGAGCCAAAGGCTCAAAGAGCTAATGCTTCGGCCATTTGTGCGGTCTGCGTAAACTTGTTAGAATATGGGCCATAACTCAAGAACCCCTTGGCTAATCATTGTCAAATTTGTCACAGGGTATCCTTGGCCCAAAGGGCTACCATTTTTTCTAAAACCAGGGTTAGGACCCTTAAACAAGTGGAGATAATCAGGAAAATAAAACCAAAAGTACTGGTTGCTAAAAAAATCTTCTCCAGAACCACCCAGCAGATTTTCACCAAACTTATATACAAGGATCAGGATATGTTGAAGATTAAAACTTGCACAGGGAATTACCCTGGGGCAAAGGGCATGGTCTAAAGGTCACTTCAAAGTTGACCAAAATTTACAATTAATAAAAACGTTTCTATTTTGCTGACTATAATGACTAGGATCATCAAATCTTGCAAGTTGATGCATCTTAGGACTTCACATCATGTTATTTCAAAACTAGGTCATGGAGGTCATGTGACATGTGACAGAGCTGAACAATCACAACTGAAGATTTGAAATTTTTCAGCTGGAGTTTGGGTCTCAAAGCATGAGATTTTTTTATCGACATTTTTTCAAATCGCAAAAGATCATCCTACCCCCGGCCCCAGAAAATGCCGTCTACCTCTTTATTACTTAATAATTTTTATTTAATAAAGTCTAGCTTTAAAATAATATGTTAGAATTTTTATTCAAGTGATCAGAAGTGAAATTGAATCAAAAAAAAAAATCACTTCATTGAAATTATTCAAAAAGTAGATCACACTGACCTAATTTTTCATAAATATGTTTTAAGACCCCAAGATGCATCAACTTCCAAAATTTGATGATTCGAAACCTCTCAGTGTCTGAAATAATGGGATCAAATGTTTTAGAAAAGATAAGTCATAAAATTCAAAAAGTAGGTCAGATGACCTACTTTTAAGTTGATCTTGTTCGAGGACCCAAGTTGCATGAACTGACAAAGTTTGATCATCATAGGCCTTAAAGTGTCCAAAATATGACCACAAATCAATTTGAAAACAAATGCCCGCAAAAATAAAAAAGTAGGTCCGATTTATTTTTTTATTGTTAATTTATTAAATTACATGTGATTCTTCCGGTGGGAGGAAAAATTCCCGATTTTTAACCCCCCTTCCGCCCCTCCTGATTAATTTTTAAATCTTCCGTGTTTAAAATATTTTGTACGAAAGCCGGATAGGCTCATTTCTGAGAAGATAAAAAAAAATTAAGTCGTTATAACGAGTTAATTATCTCGTTATAATGAATTAGTTATCTCGTTATAACGAGTTAGTTATCTCGTTATAACGACTTAGTTATCTCGTTATAACGAGTTAATTATCTCGTTATAACGACTTAGTTATCTCGTTATAACGAGTTAAGTATCTCGTTATAACGAGTTAGTTATCTTGTTATAACGACTTAGTTATCTCGTTATAACAAGTTAGTATCTCGTTATAACGAGTTAGTTATCTCGTTATAAAGACTCAGTTATCTCGTTATAACGAGTTAGTATCTCGTTATAACGAGTTAGTTATCTCGTTATAACGAGTTAGTTATCTCGTTATAACGAGTTATTTAACTCGTTATAACGAGAAAATTTTCTCGTTATAACGAGTTAATTTTTCTCGTTATAACGAGTTAAAAATGGTTTAAAGTTGATATATCTAAGTGATAGGAAGTATGGCATATTAAACCGAGTCGATCAAGTTTGTTTGAAGTGTGTATGATAAAGATTTTATTGAAAAACAGCAAGCTAGTTTTGTTTTGTTTTTTCCGAGGGATTGTCTATGATTGTAGTTCGTTTATTTATAAACGATGCAGTTGATTTGTATTATTTAACTTAAAAGATCGAAGACAAATGCGTGTACATGTATACGGAAACTTTTGACTGCCTCATGATGTTGTGTTATGAGTGGACAGTAGCTCCCGAATTTTACACCCATGACCTAATTGCTGATGTCTCCATATCCCTCTTCTTCAAAACATTTCTGACTCTAAAATTAATATACTAGTATATCACACGTTAAGTCTATATAATATATGCTGCATTAACGCCTGCGTTAGCTTGCTATTATAATGTATTAATTTAGGAACTAAGACATTGATTATGAAAGTTAATAAGTCATCCAAAACATATAAAAAAAATTAGTGTCTTTTATTGGAGAAAGTTGTCATACATAAATTGCCACACTTTGAAGCAAGTACATTTAGCAATATATTCTTTAATATTGTGCCCTCAGAGACGTTCAAGTATAAATGTGTAAATGTGTTCGATTAAAAGATTGCTATTTTTATCAATTTGTGATTATTGACAGCAAGATAGTTCAGGATTAATATTATTTAAACCATATCGCAAATTATATTTGCAACCTTTTATCAATTTTAAAGTTAAGTACGACTGATAATTATCAACTAAACTTCAATGGCATTAGAACTACAGCCATTTTTAATTCCTATATTGATATTAATTTGGAAATAAAGGAGCAACTAATTATTTCGTTATAACGAGATAATTAACTCGTTATAACGAGAAAACTAACTCGTTATAACGAGATAACTAATTTGTTATAACAAGATAATTAACTAATTCGTTATTTCGAATTACATTTCTCGTTATAACGAGATAACTAACTCGTTATAACGAGATACTTAACTCGTTATAACGAGATAACTAAGTCGTTATAACGAGATAATTAACTTGTTATAACGAGATAACTAACTCGTTTTAACGAGATAACTAATTCGTTATAACGAGATAATTAACTCGTTATAACGAGTTGAATAAGTCGTTATAACGAGATAACTAATTCGTTATAACGAGATAACTAACTCGTTATAACGAGATAACTAACTTGTTATAACGAGATAATTAACTCGTTATAACGAGATAACTAACTCGTTTTAACGAGAAAACTTATTCGTTATAACGAGATAATTAACTCGCTATAACGAGATAACTAATTCGTTATAACGAGATAATTAACTCGTTATAACGAGATAATTAACTCGTTATAACGAGATAACTAAGTCGTTATAGCGAGATAACTAACTCGTTATAACGAGATAACTAACTCGTTATAACGAGATAATTAACTCGTTATAACGAGATACTAACTCGTAATAACGAGATAAGTAATTCGTAATAACGAGATAAAACTAAGTCGTTATAACGAGATAATTAACTCGATATAACGAGATAATCAACTCGTTATAATGAGATACTAAGTCGTTATAACGAGATAACTAAGTCGTTATAACGAGATAATTAACTCGATATAACGAGTTAAATATTTTTTTATCTTTTCAGAAATGAGCCTATCCGGCTTTCGCAATTTTGCATTAATTTTTATCATATTTCTTATAATTGCTTAGAATGACAATACATTGAGAAAACAACGGGCAGTGCAATAAATTTTCACAGCAGTAGGCTTCGTAGTAATCAGCATGAGGTCGTATAATTCGGTTGTAAAAATTAGTGTAAAAATTAATGATATATCAACTTGACAAATGACCATCGATGTTTTATTGCTGAATGCAGAACATTGTAATTGGTTGCTAGAATACCCAATTGCCATCTTCTAATGCTGCGGTGGTCATTGAAAGATAGTTATAATATGGGTCACACTTTAGTTAAAAATAGATCAAACTAAAGGGTGTTGCTAAAAAAATACCTGACTCTACTTTTTTGTATTTTTAGAGAAGTTAATTTTATCTCTTCATATTCTATTTCAAAAAAAAAAAATTACTGACATAAAATACGTTACATAAGACCTGTGTTTTACTTCACTTACTGATAAACAATATACATGTACCTCACTCTACTTTGTTGTATTTTTAGAGAGGTTAATTTTATCTCTTCATATTCTATTTAAAAACAAATTACTGATATGAAATATGTTACATATGACCTATGTTTTACTTCACTTATTGGTTAGTGTATCAATACCAAATCAAAAAAAAAATTTTTCAAAGTTTTAATGATGATGTTAACTCTTAATTTTTGCAGGCATTTGTTTTCAAATTGTTTAAAAGGCATATTTTGAATACTTTCAGACCTATGATCATAAAACATTGTCAGTTTGATGCATCTTGGGTCTTCGAAAAATGTCGACCAAAATGTAGGTCACGGTGACCTACTTTTGACATTTTATTGCTATATTTAAGTATCTCTGGTACTTATTGACTTAGAATCAGCAAACTTTGTCAGTTGATGCATCTCGGGTTTTCGGAGATTGTCGATTAAAAAGTAGGTCACTGTGACCTTTTCTTTGACATTTTATGGCTATATTTAAGTATCTCTGGTACGTATTGGCTTAGAATCGTCAAACTTTGTTAGTTGATACATCTTGGGTTTTCGGAGATTGTCGACCAAAAAGTAGGTCATGGTGACCTACTTTTGACATTTTATGGCTACATTTAAGTATCTCTGGTACTTATTGACTTAGAATCAGCAAACTTTGTCAGTTGATGCATCTTGGGTTTTCGGAGATTGTCGATTAAAAAGTAGGTCACTGTGACCTTTTCTTTGACATTTTATGGCTATATCTAAGTATCTGTGGTACTTATTGTCTTAGAATAGTCAAACTTTGTCAGTTGGTGCATCTTGGGTTTTTGGAGAATGTCTACTAAAAGTAGGTCATGGTGACCTACTTTTGAATATTTCAAGTTCTTATTGACTCAGAATCAGCAGTCTTTGTCAATTAATGCATCTTGAAGCCTCAAAAAATTTCAAAAAGTAGGTCACCATGACCTACTTATGGTATTTTATAGTTATATTAAACTATCTTCAGTCTTAACTGGCTAAGAATTATCAACTGAAACTTTGTCAGTTGATGCATTTTGCGTCTTATGATACTTAAAGTTGGAGGCTTCAAATAGAAGTGATAGATTGTACAATTTATCGGAAGGGCAATTCAAGGCCCTTGGGCCTCTTGTTTCTTTGGGTGTATTCCTTGTTCACTCAATTTTTGTCAAGGTGAAAATGTAATGATAACAGCATGATGTCTTTCAAGCTTTTGTGTCTCAAAGAGCTAATGCCATGGCCGTTTGTGCGGTGTCATTCAACTTTTAAGAATATGGGCCATAACTCAAGAACTACTTGACCAGTTGGCAAATTGGTCACAGGGCATTCTTGGGCCAAGAGCTGTTTATATTAAAACTAGGGTTGTGACCCTTAAACAAGGGAGATAATTTGGTAAATAAAACCAAAAGTACTGGTTTGGTAAAAAATATTCTCAAAAAATCACTGGGCAGATTATCACCAATTTGAAACTTAACACACACGGATGAGGATATGTTGAAGATTAAAAATTTCAAGGCATCACCCTGAGGCAAATGGCAAAGTCTCAAGATCACTTAAAAGTTGACCCAAAGAATCCATTTTAATTTATAAAATGTTAATTTTGCAATTGCTTACTATTAGGAGTAGGATCATCTAATCTTGTCAGTTGATGCAACTTAGGAAGTCATGTTGACTCAATAGTAGGTTACAGTGACCTACGTTTAAAATTGTTGTGGTCATTAACTATCAAATTGAACTGGAGGCATATTTTGCTCATTTTAAGGCTTATAATCATCAAACTTTTTCAGTTAATGCATCTTGGGTCCTTAAAGTACGTCAACTGAAAAGTATGTCACTGTGACCTACACTTTGAACTTCATGGCTTATTATTTTCAAAACATTTTAAGGGTCATTATTTGAAATACTGAAAAGTTTAGAATCGTCAAATCTTGTAAATTAAACGTCATAAGGCTAAATCATATTTATCAAAAAGTAGGTCACAGTGACCTCCTTTTTGAACGGCTTATCATTTTATCATTTTCAAAACAATTAAGGGTCATTATCTGAAAAATTGAAAAGCTTAGAAACATAAAACCTTGTAAATTGATGTTTCGTAGAGCCTTAAAACATATTAATCAAAAAGTAGGTCACAGTGACCTACTTTTTGAATTTTGCAGGTACTTTCAGACCTATACATGTACTCATCAAACTTTGTCAGTTGATGCATCTTGGATTTTCAAAGAACACCAATGAAAAAGCAGGTCATGGTGACCTACTTTTGAAATATTATGGCTATAATTATATATTTCAGGTCAGAGAATTTCAACTATAATGTAGTTTATGGTTACCTACATGTTATAGCTATAAATATTAAATATATTAGATACTTATTGGCCGAGAATCATCATACTTTGTAAACTTCAGAGAACTTCAACCAAAATTTAGCTCAGCGTAATACTTTTGAAATTCTAAGCTTTACTTAAATATCTCATGAGTTTATTGGATTAAAGTAATCAATTTTTATAAATTGATGCATCTTGGGTTCTTTTAGAATGTCCTATGACCTACACTGTGACCTACTTTTTTGCAATTTTATGACTATATTTAAATATTCCCTGTTCTAATTGGCTAAGAATCACTAAACTTTGACAGTTGATGCATCTTGGGTTTTTGGAGAATGTCAACTGAAAAGTAGGTCACTGTGATCTACTTTTGAAATTTGATTGCAATATCTATGTCATTGCACTTTTGGCTCACTCAAAGATCAATGTTCAGTGACCAAACTAAAATGACATTTTCTTCTCTGCATTTTTAGCTCTACTGGTCAGAGACCAGAAGAGCTTATGCGATAGTAATGCCTCCGTCCGTCCGTCCGTCTGTCTGTCTGTCTGTCCGTCTGTCTGTAAACAATTTTTCAAAAATCTACTCCTCCTACAGTTTTGGTCCGATTTCAATATAACTTGGCACACAAGTAGATTACACAAAGTTACTTAATTCTGTATATCGGTTTTTGATTTCGATGAACGGTGTTGCCGTTGTTACTAAAAATAGAAATTTCTGTGAAATTCTTTCAAAATGCTACTTCTCCTATAGTTTTGGTCTGATTTCAATATAACTTGGCACACAAGTAGACTACGCTGAGATACATGTACATGATTCTGTGTATCGGTTTTTGATTTCGACGAACGGTGTTGCCATTGTTACTAAAAATAGAAATTTGTGAAATTCTTTCAAAATGCTACTTCTCCTATAGTTTTGGTCTGATTTCAATATAACTTGGCACACAAGTAGACTACGCTAAGATATATAATTCTGTATATCGGTATTTGATTTCAATGAACGGTGTTGCTGTGGTTACTAAAAATATAAATCTCTGTGAAATTCTTTCAAAATGCTACTCCTCCAACAGTTTTGGTCCGATTTCAATATAACTTGGCACACAAGTAGACTACACTAAGATACATAATTCTGTGTATCGGTTTTTGATTTCAATTAGCGGTGTTGCCGTAATTACTAAAAATAGAAATTTCTGTGAAATTCTTTCAAAATGCTACTCCTTCTACAGTTTTGGTCTGATTTCAATATAACTTAGCACACAAGTAGACTACACTAAGATATACAATTCTTTATATCAGTTTTTGACTTTGATGAACATTATTGCTTTGGTTACTAAAAATAGAAATTTCTGTTAAATACTCTCAAAATGCTACTCCAAATACAGTTTGATTATTATAAATATAATGTGGAATGCAAGTAGACTACACTAAGAACATAAAGAGACTTAATCAAGGATCATTATTCACTTTATTGCTGTGGTAAAGATTCAATTCCCAACTGCTTAAGAACTTTTCTATTCATTTGCTATAAGTACAAACCAGTAGAGCTTCAGTCTCGACAGAGACTTCTGGTTTGTAATGCAATCAATATTTTAATGTATTGACTTGATATACAAGGACAAAGCAAGTAAAGGATGTTTAATAGAAATTTCTTCTGCATTTGGGCTTTTTTTACAAAGGTAAGAATAAACATAAATTATTGATATAAATATTTCAAAGCGCTGGATGACCTTGTCAGTTATATACCCGTTGCTTTTCCTGGAGATTATGATTTTCTAATTCACAAGTCAAGCAAACTCGGAAGAAAATTTGTTACAAGTTTATTCTTTATTATAATAAAGTATGCAAAATAACTTTACAATATTAATTTTTGTTGCTATCACAAGAAAGACATGTTTTTCATGAATAGACAGACACACAACACACAATATAAAGACAGGTCTTCTGAGATGATTCGATGTCAACATGTAAATGCATAAACAATTGTACTCATGAATTAGTACCTCTCAGAAAAAAAAATTATAAACATTGATTGCACTTTCTTGAAGAAAAAAAATTGTTCATTACAAGAAATATGACTGTGAAACATGATGTATGTTAGCACTAAACACATTCGAAAGTACATGTGTTAAAAACAACCTTTCTCACAGCTATGAAATAAATAATGACAAGCACATTCAGTCTCCAAGTATGAAATCATACTTCATTATTATCAATACCGGTAGTCTAAATATTAAATAATATCAGTAACAATGTAAAATGTAAATTCAGAATTTCCTCTATTTATCACAAAGACAACTGGGGGACTTTTATACACATGTTGTGTTATAAGCTTCTGAATCGATATATTTTACATGATGTTGAATCCACAATTGATACAAGTTTGTTTGGGCTTCTTAAAATTTTACTGGTTATTGAAGCAAACTGGTTGAAACGTACTTGTGTAAATTCTCTCAAATGTTTTCATAAAGTTGAAGAAGGTTATAGAATTTGACTTGTTTTCCAATGCCCAATCTCAACCTACTTTTAATATGGACAACCTTATACATATAATGCTGAATCTGAAAGATATTACAGAAAGATATAAATTTGAAAGCTATTAATCTTTAATCAAAACTGTAAATGTTACCAAAAGTATCAAAAGAACTTTCATAAAAATCAAGTTTTCTTCATAATATATTGACTTTGAAACAAGACTAACCTGCATTTATACACCTACATGCCTATCTAATCTTTACACTAAAGTATTCATTTCCAAAAAGTTTCAACAATTTGAAATTTGAAAATGGCCTATTACTGTGGTTCAAAAGTTCCACATATAATGACACATTTGTCTGAGTAGTTTGAATCTTTCCACATATAGGTATCCATCAGTAAGCTTTATTTCATGCACATGGCTTAATAATACATTACTCTGAAAGCCTGAGCATGCATGGCCAACGACAAGGACTGTACCATCAACATTATTTTCCTATGAGGCTGTGTACTAAATTGGTAGGAATTGGTTCAGCCATCTTTCAGAAATGAAGCTGAAATTTTTCCAAAGTCATGCATGACAGCCAACTAGCGGTTGGTCACATGATGGACTCAGGAGACCAATAAGAGCCAAGCACATTTTCCTGACTGCACTTCCTGTTAGTTACATCATGGCTATCCGTAACTTGGCCTGAAAGACATATCAGGAGTTATTTGTTCCTTTTATCTCTTCTCCAAACAAAATAATTCCTTTGATTTCTTCCTCCATGTACATATAAATATCACTGAACACATGTTCACACTTGAAGTAAGAAAAGACAACCTCTGCAGCTTTTTACTTGCTGAAAGCCCTCATGAAGTGGAACACCCAGTCCACTTTAGTTGACCACTGTCCACCATGGGCAGTTTTGAATTGTAAGTTAAAATACTTGGCAGCCTCTTCTTCTGTCTCTTCCACAGCTAGAGTCTTTCTTACATAACTTATATCATCCAGGGACTGTAACTCTGGGATTCCACACGACAACATCATGGTGAATAGATTAATGAGAAGATGAGCATGTCGACGAAGAACCAAATAGGCCTCCAAACACAATGTGTTAAATCTGTAAGGATAGAATTAAAAATAACCATTGAAATAGAATTTTCATTCACAAAGACCTGTTATTTGAAGTAGTTAACAAAATATTTGTTAATTTTTTATTTTCTACCTAAATGTAACAAACATTTTAAATTAAAACAGTTTTACCTTAATTAAGCTTTTAAAAAATTTATTCTAAACTTGAACAAATAAGGAAAGATAAGACTTACTCTGCAAAGAGGTCATGTTTAGTACTTTTGTCTGATCCACGGACAATGACACGCACAAAGTCTTCAGTCAGGACAAAGGGCACTCGCTCTCTGTTGATTCCAAACTTCTTCTTCTTGTGGTTCAGGAAATGGCCAAAGTCAATATGAAATACCTACAACAAATCAGAATAGATCAGTGTGATACTGTACAATGAAATTCAAAACTAATAAGACATTAATTTGATGGTGCTCATCTCCAAGAGCTCAGCTTTAGAAAGGTACGTTTTATGCAAGAATACAACTCAACCATAACAGATTTACTTTCATTTGCTTGAACTTTGATTCACAATCCTTTGGTTCAAAATTATTATGCATTTTATTAGAGCACAGATAATCACCTTTAAATGGCAACTTAACTTCATGTTTTTTCTTTGAAATTTTGAAGACTTTGCCAAATCTGATGTCCAACTAAATCTAAGTTCCAGTTTGGTGAATCCCTATGAAATATTTACCTGACCATCCCTAGTACACATGATATTCTCTGAGTGTCTGTCTCCTATCCCCAAGATGAATGTGGCCACACAATAACCAGCACAGGATCGAGTGAAGGTTTCTATTGCTTGGTCGTATCTAAAAATACATTCAAGTTGTGCTTTTACAAATCGCTACCTGTATGTGCATTTTCACATTCCATTAAAAATCTGTAAGCCTCTGTTCAATATAAATCTAGTTAAACCAAGTTTTCCAAATCATCTGTATGAATACGTCATGTATTATGAAAAATTTCTTTTAAAAGCAGTAAACTCTTCCATCAAAGAAACATACCAGGTCCCAGAATCATAAAAAGACTTAGACTTTAGTAAAATTTTTAATTGCCTGTAAAATGTTTATTGATCATTGAACGAATCTTTAATTTGCAGATAACAACTCTTTCGTAAAGCAATATTTAAAGATATTTTAATTTTTGTCAACTTCACTAAATCAAAATTCTTGTACAACATGAACATTTTGACTTAAGCTTAAGATGTTTCATGATCCTGGGGCCTGGATATACAGATCAGTAACACAAAATCATTTTACATACTTTGACCTACATGTACTTTACAGAATCAAAAACGAACAATAGCATGTCTGCTGTGTGTGTGAATGCTTTAATTTACATTTTTACTTTAATAGTTGCAATAAATTATTGTTCATTCTCATTAACAGACAATGAAAGCATTTTATTGACTAAATTTTAACACCAGTTAAGCTTTTATAACTTACTTTTCCTTGCTCTCTTTGTTGTTTTCTTTGATCCATCGATGGACATTACTAGAATCGATCTGAAAAGCACCAGTGATAGTCTTTTTCTGAATGTCCATGATGGTCAGGGCATCACGAACACACTCTATCAGACCCAGCTCCTTACCGGTGGAGAGACAGCCGTAGGGAATTAATCTGTAATATCAAAGAAATGATGTCAAAATCACAGGAACTTATGCCACTCCTCTGATACAGTGAGGGAAAAAGAAAATCAAAGTACCCAGTCATGTAGGTATTAAAAGAATAACATTTTACTCATCATACAAGTACCTAGAGGAATTTTTGCTTATGAAAAAAGCAGATTTTGTCTTACAAAGTAACATGCACAGGTATTAATGTGAAATTTCATTTATAAGCTAACAGCTGTGTATGGTGTAACCACTTTGGTACACCCTGTTCTGAATCTATTTGACTGTTATTTGTTTGTTTGTTTTTTTTATTTTGAGTATTATTATAAGTTGAACACCTACCTTAAATCTAGGCCCTCCTCTTTCCACAGTGAATCCATCACCCTTAACAGCTGCAGTGTCAGCATATCCTGTCTTAGATCTACAAAGTTTATAATGTACTTCAGACATTAATTATTCTTTTTTAATGTATCATAAATTATTTTATTTAAACAAATAGTATAATTTGCAAGAAATGTAATACACCTTACCATCTCCATTCTTGAAGAAAAACTTGAAGGAGAGGAAATAGATATCAGCCATTGGATCAGCGTTCTGCCATGATAACTTTAATGGTCGCTTAGCTGACTTCATCACCTTGCAGTCTGCAGCACTGTTCAAAGTACATGTAATACATTTTAAAAGAAATCATAACAATGATAACACTTTAAATACACTGGTCTGTGACACACACAATCATTAGTCTCTATGAATTGTTTTTCTGACTGAATGACCTACCACAGATCTCCCAGTCTATTGCTGTTGTTGAGTGGGGACAGGAAGTTCCGCAGGGCTTCGTGGTAGTCAGGCTGCTGTAGTTGTAAATGGAGGTGTTTCATTTGTTCTATATGGTCCTGCAAGCACAAAGTTCATCATACAACTTTAAAATAATTCAATAAAAACTCCCAATCTACTGTGAAATATCACACATGAATCAACCCTTTCCTCTGGTCTTTTCAAGGTGTGCAGAGTGCTAGCCACATGTATATATGCATGCTAAATACTCACATTTTTGACATCCATTCTGAGAGCATCTGTAAGTTTAGTAAGTTTTTCCAGGGCCTCCACCTGTCGGGTCAAAACTTTTAAGTATGGCCCTAGGCCTCGACAGAATGCCTCCAGCACAAGTCCAAACCTAGTTCTTATGGCAGGGTGATGCATTTCAGACCTACAGTTAGAAGAATATAAAAATCAAGGGTTTAATATCAAGGGGCAATTGCAGAAATATCCTTTTGTTAGAAATGATTGAGATTAATACTTACTTGAGATGCCAGAAGAAGATTTGTCCTATCTTTTGATTTAGAAGTGCTTTCCTCAATAGAAATCTGGTGATTGGGTTATCCAGATATGGCTCGAATTTTAATGCCTGAAAAGAAAATATCTTCGTCAAACAGTGAAGCTCGATCCTTGCAAAAGAAAATCGAGTTATGCAGGCAAAAGCATCAGCTTGCATTGAAAATTAAACCCATTCAGGTATGCAGATAAATAACTACCAGAGGAAGTATTATGGATGTATCTTGGTGACAAGGTAATACTTTTTAGACTCTAATGAAATAGCTGACTGGACGGATCATTATAAATTGTAATGTAAACCGTTTGTAAGTAGGGCCTACTTGTACAAGCTGTAGTAGGTATCGTTGTAGTTTTTCGTCTGTGAGTTTCTGTTCCAGACATCTGACAGCATAACTACGAACGTGAGGATCCGGAAACGAGCAGTCTAACAGCTCTAAAACAACTTCTGGCTCCAATATGGGCCACTTCTTCAGTAACATGTACATCTACAAATAAAACATGTTTGTAATAATTGCAACTAGGATAAAATAGGAGATCAACTCAAATTTTCAAATTCAGACAAGAACATATGGTACAAGAAGATAAAAATGACTTTGAAGTTAATACAATGTACTTTACAGAAAATCTCACCTGAGCAACATTTTCACGATCATTCCATCTCATAGCTTGAAGGAGTTTTGGCAAGGAGTGGGGGAGAGTCAAGCAGAACTCCCTGAAAAGAGACATACTCAATTGATTAAATCCATCTCATAGACAACAGTGAAGTATGATGAACAATTTTGAAAATCAAAGTGGATGTATGCAGACCTTTGCCTCCACAGTATTTCTTTTTCCTGATACGAGATTTCTGCCAGTGGATCACGTAACACAACTTCTCTAATCGTCTCCTCATCCCTCTGTCTGCTTATAGGAGTCTCCTGTTTTAAAAAATAATCAATCAATAAAACCATATAAAGATATCAAGAAAATACAATGGCAGCTTATAATACCACTCTTCATGGTATACAATGATATTGCATCATCCCGAAATCACTGGGGTAGAGAAAATACTTGTACAGATATTGAAGAGTTGGAGATAAAGGTTCAAATATTTATTATAGATGAAAAAGTTGTAGAGACTTCCAACTCACTTTGTCATAACCATGGCATTTTAAGAAATTGCCATATATGGATGATAATATAAACAATATTCAATTATTCATATTATCACCCTTAAGTACTGATTAGTAGTTTCTGATACACTGTGATACACACCAGTAAATGTGATCTTCGTTCTCTGGTTGTCAGAAAGTGAGCCAGTTCTTCAAACTCGTATTCTTGAGGATGCACCACTGGAAAGGCGAACCTATCAAACTCTATCTCAAGACAAGCTGTCTCCTTCTCATCAGGATTTGATCCTAAAAATTAAAATCATAAACTTGATAGAAAATGTGAGAATTATTTCATTGTTGTATGAAAAGGTATATAACTATCAATCTATCAAGTCATCATCTGTATCATAACAAGAACACTTATTAGCAAGCTTTATAAACAACTACTGTAGAAACACAAATTTTGGAGGGGATCAAATTTCGTTGATTTGTTATCGAAAATGGTTTCGAGGGCATTAAATTTTGTCCTTTCAAAAGCAACACAGTAATATGAAAATTTTGTGTGGGATTTAATTTTGTTGATAATTGTAAACAACAAAATGAATGAAATTTTCTGCCTTTACAGTAATAAATAAAAGAAAGCATATGCCACAAAAATGTTTTAAAATAAACGCTTGCTCATATGTGTGAACTTTATCATATCATTCATATAAAACTTACCTGGAATACCAATGGGATTCAGAAGTTCATCCATTCCCTGGGGCATAGGCCAGAGATTTAGACTAACTTTTTCATTTAGAAGTCTGTCATTGAAATCAAACAGCTGTAGATTTCCCCAAGCTAGGGCAAATGTCACCTAAAATGTTAAGATCATTATAAGTAGAAGTATTTTCTTTTATTTCAATCAACAAAAAGAAAAGTTCTTTTTTTAATTTTTTACACAATTATACAAGTGTCTTGTGCCTTGTCTAAATATCAATAACTAATATGTATTCATGACTGTTTGCATGTATACACCCAAATATTAAGAATTGATTAGATATGAAAACTATATAGGGACTACCTTTCTATTTCTCCTCCTGTTGACTGAACAGATGGACAGACAGAGTCTGGCACTGCGGGGAATATCGGTCATGTTCAGGAATTCCAGCCACTCAGTCCAGCGAGGATTGTTAGATTCCACTTCCTTTGTCACCTGAGCTTCACAAAGAGCCTCTGTACCATGGTAAATCCCTGCCTTAACATATATCTACAAAAAAAGCCAGTGTGGTACTCAAAAATCAACTCAAACCTTACTCGAGCTCAGATAAATGTGTTACTCATTGAACTAGAACTGTCCAAACGGGACAAAATACCCCCTGCTGGGTTTTTCAGAAGTAAGTTTTTCCATAATAAAGATATGTATCACACATAAATTTTTCAATTTTTCTTCCAGTGACCTTGAAGTTCCCCAAATGACCTTGGGTCAAGGTCATGACACACCCTTGGGTCATGGGCAATCTTTGTGTGAAATGAGAACCTACCAAGTTTATCCATAAGAAAGATATGGACAGGACATGAATTATGAACTTTTTCTTCCAGTGACCTTGAAGTTCTCCAA
>NW_026930357.1:0-41656 GCF_032062105.1 Saccostrea cuccullata
ACGCTTAAACATGAGCAAAACAATAGGAAAGCATTCTTCCCTTCGTTTGTTTCTGATCACCCCAAAAAACATAAAATAAATCGTGAAACAGTTCAGAATGCCTAATTACAATTTAAATACTGTAAACATATTACATTTGGCGTTTACGATATTTTACGGAAATTCAATTTTCAACAAGTTAGCGTAGATTTGATTAAGCACAATCTGAATGTGCTTGTTATAAAAGTTAATATACAAGACATTATGTATTTGAATTAGCGGACTCTGCTTTCCGCCAAAATCGCTTAATAGAATACACCGCTAAATGTAATACGTTTACAGTAGTCAGTTAGGTAATAATCTGAAATAAATAATGCTATATGAAATCTGTTCTTTGGCAATAATCATCCATTTATGGTGAGATAAAATTTGATAAAATTTCCAAAATTAGAAATATGGCCCCAGGGTCAGTGGTTCCTGTGGGATGAGGTCACAACTGGTGGTTATAAAGTGGAAATGCATTTTCTCTTTGTTACTATAATCTCTTATCTACCTCTAGGTTTTAAGTAGTCAAAGTAAGCATGCTAAGTTTATACATTTTGTAATTATGATAAACAATGGCGCCTCTTTCAAATCAAAATTGTGAATTGTTTATAACATGAACTAAATTAAATTGTTGTAAAGTTGTTACATATAACTCAGGCCCATGGGTATCTTGTTTTAATTTACAGAAGTTACTGTGAAAAAATTGAAATAGTATCTTAGAAATGTAATTATTTAATGAAAGATTATTTCACTTGCAAAGTTAGATATCCTAGAGTTAAATAAAGGCCTTTATCTATGTGTTATGTAAGGGTTAATGTACAGAGTAGCGCTCCATTCCTTAAAAGTAATGGAGCAGAGGCCCATTACTTTTAAGGAATGGAGCGCTACGAGTATATTAACCCGCGTAAAATCCGCCTTTCCGAATACTTGTATTTATTGTTTGTTAATACATAATAAAGAATATTTATATGATACATTGTAAATACTGTTTACATATCAATATTATTATTTATATATATATATAATATAGAAAGAAAAACTAAAAAAAAAGATGTACTGAATTTAATCTAAAACAAGGTCTTCCAACTGCCTCGCTAGCTCAGTGAAATGAGCATCGTACTGCTATGGTGAGGGTACCGGGTTCATTTATCATCATGGATGATCTACTTTTTCTTAATGTGAAACTAACCTTTAAAATTTTCCAAAACTCTTCTCTAAAATTTTCTAAGTTCTTTCCTTGGTAGAGGCACGGAAAGGAGAATAAGACCATAACAAATTTCGTTTTCAATGTAATTTGCAACTCTCCATTCCTTAAGGTCAAGATCTAGTAAATGAAAGGTGCCTACAGATTTATCAAACTTGAGAAATAAATTCCTTTATTGATGCTTTACAACTTTAGCTTGGTCAAATAAGGTGTTTCGGGGCATAATTTGTAGGTAAACAAGATGAAAAACTGTATTTTAAACTGTCATTTTTATTGAAAAATTAAGAAAACCAATCATGAAAATGGGAGTTTTTCGTATTCGGCAAAGGAAATGTATCCAGATTGCCTACAGTCTCAGAAAACGGTAATTAGTATGTTCATGGCCTCTTCCTTAAATCAATATCAAATTTAATATAGGTATCCGGTTTACTTTTCATATGATTTCAAGTTGAATGACATGAAAATACCCTATTTTCTCACATAATTCTGCTAAAGCCGCATAGTACGGGAAAAAGAAAGTTGAAATTGATTATGACGTCATAATGGATCTAGCACCAAAAAATTAGTCTAAACGTTTTACTAGATCTTGACCTTAAAAGTAATGGAGCGCGCAAACAAAAGAATGACGTCACAGGTGGATTTTACCAGTGTTATCTGTATTCTATTTTGGTGTGAATGCTGGTTTCCCCCATGAGCTATTTATAGCCAAATTGGTGAATTTCCGGTTTGTGTGCTTCTTGAGAAAAGAAAAGAAAGTGAAACTGAAAGGAGTTGTAAGGTACAGTCAATTTAGTAAGTAAGTTTATTAACATCTTAATGTGTGGTGCATTATCTAATCATTAATCACAAATAATTATTATCTGTTTTCTGACAATCTAGTGAACATGTGATAACTGTTTACAAGTTTAATGTTTATCTTTTTAAAAAGATAAAGTGAGCTAGCGCCGTAGCAATTTTTAAACACAGAAAGGAATTTTTTCATGTTTAATGAGTCTATAGTCTGATAATTAGAGTTATAATTTTTTTTGTGAAGTGCAAATTACATTGAAAACGAAATTTGTTATAGTCTTATTATATTATATTAGTGTGGAACTGCATTGATCAATTCAGGAAGGTGGTATATTATAACTCACTAGCTAGATGTCTAGAATCTTGGCATTGACCTAAGTTTTTAGCTCACCTGAGCCGAAGGCTCAAGTGAGCTTTTCTGATCACATTTTGCCCGGCGTCCATCTGTCTGTCTGTAATTTTTTCACATTTTCGACTTCTTCTCAAGAACCGCTGGGCCAATTTCAACCAAACTTGCTACAAAGTATCCTTGGGTGAAGGGGATTCAAGTTTGTTCAAATGAATGGCCATGCCCTCATTCAAGGGGAGATAATTGGGAATTAATGAAAATTTAGTGGCATATTTTAAAAATCTTCTCAAGAACCACTGTGCCAGGAAAGATGAAACTTATGGGGAAACATCCTCAGGTAGTGTAGATTCAAGTTTGTTCAAATCATGACTCCCGGGTAGGGCGGGGCCAAAATGGCCGACCAAAGTTTTACATAGAAATATATAGGAAAATTCTTTAAAAATCTTCTTCTCAAGAATGACAAAGCTATAATTCATCATATTTATATGGGAGCATGCTCAGGTAGTGTAGATGCAAGTTTGTTCAAATCATGACCCCCGGGGTAGGGCGGGCCAAAATGGCCGACCAAAGTTTTACATAGAAATATATAGGATAATTCTTTAAAAATCTTCTTCTCAAGAATGACAAAGCCATAATTCATCATATTTATATGGGAGCATGCTCAGGTAGTGTAGATTCAAATTTGTTCAAATCATCACCCCTGGGGGTAGGGTGGGGCCAAAATGGCTGACCAAAGTTTTACATAGAAATATATAGGAAAATTCTTTAAAAATCTTCTTCTCAAGAATGACAAAGCCATAATTCATCATATTTATATGGAAGCATGTTCAAGGTAGTGTAGATTCAAATTTGTTCAAATCATGACCCCCCGGGGTAAGGCGGGGCCAAAATGGCCGACCAAAGTTTTTAAAGATATATAGAGGAAAATTCTTTAAAAATCATTTTCTAAAAAATAGCAAATTCGTGATTGGTCATGGGACTACTTTTGGATTTAAACTTTACAATAAAAAGCCATTTTTTACTTTTTCCTACCCTTAGTGCTCAGGTGAGCAATGTGGCCCATGGGCCTCTTGTTCTTTTGTAGTTTACTTTTTAAGTGTAAGTTTAATACACAATAAAATAAACAAACTTCAGAATGAAACAGAAAAGGTCAGTATTATTTAATGACACAACGAATTGTTATCATACAGTCTATCTGTGGTCGTTTTTCAGAAATTCCCAGAATGCCCTACCGTGAAACCAAGCATGCGTATTGCAGACAAATGGACTAACATACATGTAGTTGCTAGCACTCGAGAGCGCTAGTAAAAAATTATTTGATCTCGACAGCTCTTTTAAAGAGTTTAACCGAAATGTCACAAATGAGGATTTTTACTTTATTGTTGCAAGCTCATCGAAAAGTTATTAAATTTTTCTTCATGGGTTAATCATTTATTCTTCATTTTATGGAAACTGGAAATTGATATAAGTATAGAAAATATCTGCATATATATATTTTTGTTATTTAAAAACAAAACATCCAGTGCATTTGTAAATTAATTATATGAATAATATATTATCTGATCCTGGATAGTTCAGCCATAGAGGATTTTAAATATTAATTTATACAGTACGTGGCCCCTTTTAAAGTTCTTGTTTAAAGAATATGGTTTGATTAACCAAAGAAATGTCTTGACAAAAAAGAACTTGAAAATTATTAAATCTCAGTCATAACAAAATTTCTAATTTACAGAATGTAGTGGGACAATAACAAACATTACTGGCACACATTTTGACTTTGTTAAGATCAAAACCTATTTCTGTCTGCGATTTCCAATGGCATCAAATTTGATGATAATTGAATCTGACAGTGAGGAAGAAACAGATAAAAAATCCAAAGGAGGAAGTTCTGAGAAGTTAACTTCTCCAGAAACACAAAAAAATGAAGATAAGAATGTCACAACACCAAAACCATATATCAGCTGCCATGAAAAGGAAGAGGAAACTGTTGCAAGGATTGATGTGGGAGCCAATCAGAGCAACATCAATGAGCACAGGAAAAACATATCAAAAAGGGATGCTAAGATTTTATCTAAACCAAAGGCAGCAAAATGTATTGGAAAAGCTTTGGCAAAAATTGGAATCGAAGCTTTTGTAGAAGTCCAAGGGGAATCTTGTTTGTTTGGGACGGCAGCAAATAAGGCGTCAGCTGAAATAGCTGTAGATGTTACTGCCACCCTTATTTCTGAAGAGGAAATTCCGATTCCATATGGAAAGAAACTCGAAAGACAAAGACAAACTGATTTGGAAAGTGAATATCTTGTTGATATCGAGGTACAAAGTGATGTCATATCACTGAGAGGAATTGAGGATGTTGCAACTGTTAGACAGTTGATTGAAAAAAACCTGAGTGAAAGAAATGGCCAGGATCATCAAACATTACAAAGTCATTTCAGTACAGGCCCTGAAGATCAAACATTGACAGGCCCTGATCAAACATTACAAAGTCATTTCAAAACAGGCCCTGAAAATCAAACATTACAAAGTCCATTCAATATGGGCTCCGAACATCAGACACTAAGATGTCAATTTAACAGAGGACAGTCAAGATGCTACAAGAGGGACCCAGATTTTATATCTAAAGTTACTTCAATTCAGAGTAATAATTTGTAAGTATATATATATCACATCATCACAAGCCTGTGGAGTATGTCAGTCTGTAGTAGGATTTGCTTTGACTGTCCATCTTTAACCATATATTTAATTAATACATGTATTGTAAAATTAGAAGCTCTTTAGTCTTTTCACAGAGATAGATTCATATATTTTTATATAATGACTCTTAATTGCTATGAATTTTTAATTGATAAAGAACAATTTAGAACCTATGAATGAAAAATTCTGTCTATAATGATTTCATCAGAAATTAACAAGAGAAGTTACAACATATTCTTTGATTTGCTGTAAATTTCATTTCAATCATTTGTATTTTCTTTATATTTTAGCTTTTGAATCATAAGGCACAGGAACATAGCAACAGGGGGGCCTGCCCCTCTTTTATTTCCCAACATTACCTTTACTATTGAAAATCTCCATTGAAAGGTTGGTTGCCCCCCCCCCCCCCCCCACTTCTTACCACAGTATAGTGATATCAAGGAAATGTAGTATTGTGTGGAAAAGAAATTGGAAGTGAAAGGAAGTTGGCTTTGAAAAAAATTGGCCACTACCCCCCTTTTTATCTTTTTAGATCTATAAAACAACACATACACACTGTAAACAGTGCATCTTTAAGTGATAAGTTTTCCTCTTCTAGGCTATCATTTTGCTTGGTCTATTGGTTCAGCTGATAAGTGAGTTTTTGTACCTGATGTGTGAGATTTTAATTCAATCAGTTTCATAGCTGCAGAACGGTAGTTCTCTGCTTGAACAAAATCGGACAAATAAAGCAGAGAGCTACAGATCCAAGCCTTGTAAAAACCTTTGATTTACAATGCCATTTGGACATCCATATATATATATATATCTCGATCAGATACATACCACATTTAAAACTGGGGAAAGCATAAAATACCAGAAATAGTAAGTGAGCGACAAAAATCTGCGGCATAAATTGAAGGTTTTTAGGTCACCTGAGTAAACTCAGGTGACCTATTTTTATCTGTCGTCATCCGTCGTGCGTTAACATTTGAACATTTTCAGCTTCTTCTCTGAAACCACTGAAGCAATTTCAACCGAATTTGGCATAGAGCATCTATGGGTGAAGGGGAACAAAAATTTAGAATTTCATTGTCCCTGTCCCCCTGGGGCCTGGGGGGTGGGGCAAAAACCACTAAAATTAGTGTAATCTTTAAAAATCTTCTTCTTTACTCCTGGACATCAAGCAGTCAAACTGTTGGTATGATTGTAATCAGCACTGATCCTCTACCAAATTTGTGAAATTCATGGCCCCAGGGTCAGGGGTTCTAGTACTAAGGCGGGGCTAAATAGGTACAGTGAAAATGAATTATTTCTTTGAAATTCTTCTTTTCTGCTCTTGAGCATTAAATAAACTAATCAAGTGCATAGTTGAGTTGAAAATAATTGCCTCTTCCAAAATTATGAATTTCATGGCCCCAGGGCAATGGATTTTAGTGCTAGAGCGGGGCTATATAGATTATATTGTGAAAATGCAAAAATTCTTTGAATGTCTTCTTTTCTGTTTGTGGGCATTAAATAAACTAACCAAGTGCATAGTCATGTTGAATAAGACTGCTTCTTCTAAAATTGTGAATCTAATGGCCCCAGGGTCAGGGGTTCTAGTGGCAGGGTGGGGCTATATAGGTTATATAGTGAAAATGCATTATTTCTTTGAAATTCTACTTTTCTGCTCCTGGGCATTAAATAAACTAACCAAGTGCATAGTTGAGTTGAAAATGACAGCCTCTTCCAAAATTGTGAATTTCATGGCCCCAGGGCAAGGGGTTTTAATGCTAAGGTGGGGCTATATAGATTAATTAGTGAAAATGCAAAAATTCTTTGAAATTCTTCTTCTCTGTTCATGGGCATTAAATAAACTAACCAAGTGCATAGCTATGTTGAATAAGACTGCCTCTTCCAAAATTGTGAATTTCATGACCCCTGGGTTGAGGGTTCTGGTGTTAGGGTGGGGCTTTATTGATAATATTAGTGAAAATGCATAAATTCTTTAGAAATCTTTTTCTCTCGCCTGGGTATTCAACCAGTGAACTATGTACATAGTTATGAGAAGGATGGATGCCTCTTTGAGATTTTTGAATTTCAGGGACCCTGGATCAGGGCTTCTTGTGTTAGGGTGGGGCTCTAATGTTTATTTAGTGAAAATGCATGCATTCTTTGAAAATGTTTTCCTTTGTTCCTAGGTATTATGCCAATTGATCTTAGTATATATATTTGATGAAGAAAGCTGCTTCTTCCAAAAACGGTTATTTTCCTGGCCCCTGGGACAGAGGTACTGGAGGGGGGGGGGGGGTTACATTGTCTGAAAATTATTTAATGCTTTGAAATCTGCACTTTGGTATTAATCAACAACATGATGAAATAAAATTTATAAAATTTCCAAAATTTTGAAAGATGTGGCCCAAGGTTCAGTGGTTCCTGCGGGATGGGGTGCACAACTGATCCAAAAGTGGAAATGCATTTTCTCTTTGTTACTCTGATCTACTCGGGGTATTTAAAAGTAATCAGAGTAAGCATGCTGAGTGTATAATTATGATAAGCAATGGTGCCTTTTTCAAAATTGTGTCAGAATTCCATGGCCTCTGGTTTAAAACATGAAGCAAATTTAATTTGTTGGAAAGTTGTTGCATGCTACTCAGGTGACCTATAAGGCCCATGGGCCTCTTGTTACAATTAATGCTTGGATCTGTAGCTCTCTGCTTTATCTGTCCAAATTTTCTCAAGCAGAGATTGAGCTACAGATCTGCAGCTTCTTGTTTCACTGTTTAGTTTCTTAAATTTTTTTTGGTTTCTTTATGTTAGTTTCACAGAAGTGTTTTGTACACTTTGTTTTGCTGTATTTCTAGTTTTGAAAATTCCAAGCCTATTCTTTTTTTATCCTGTATTTACCCCTTTATCCTGTGAATATGACTCATGTGATATTTTTTCTTATTTCCTATGTAGCTTGTAACACAAGATTTGATTGCATGGTTACAGAGTCTGGTGTAAATTTCCATGCACAGACTTGAGCCGGGGTAAATAAAATGTGACGTCACAATGCATAGTTTTTATTAGCTCACCTGAGCCGAAGGCTCAAGTGAGCTTTTCTGATCACATTTTGTCCGGCGTCCGTCTGTCTGTCTAGCTGTCCGTCTGTCCGTCTGTCTGTCTGTAAACTTTTCATATTTTCAACTTCTTCTCAAGAACCGCCGGGCCAATTTCAACCAAACTTGCCACAAAGTATCCTTGGGTGAAGGGGATTCAAGTTTGTTCAAATGAAGAGCCACGCCCGTCATTCAAGGGGAGATAATTGGGAATTAATGAAAATTTAGTGGCATATTTTAAAAATCTTCTTCTCAAGAACCACTGTGCCAGGAAAGATGAAACTTATGGGGAAACATCCTCAGGTAGTGTAGATTCAAGTTTGTTCAAATCATGACCCCCCGGGGTAGGGCGGGGCCAAAATGGCCGACCAAACTTTTACATAGAAATATATAGGAAAATTCTTTAAAAATCTTCTTCTCAAGAATGACAAAGCCATAATTCATCATATTTATATGGGAGCATGCTCAGTTAGTGTAGATTCAAGTTTGTTCAAATCATGACCCCCCGGGGTAGGGCGGGGCCAAAATGGCCGACCAAAGTTTTACATAGAAATATATAGGAAAATTCTTTAAAAATCTTCTTCCCAAGAATGACAAAGCCATAATTCATCATATTTATATGGAAGCATGCTCAGGTATTGTAGATTCAAGTTTGTTCAAATCATGACCCCCTGGGTAGGGCGGGGCCAAAATGGCCGACCAAAGTTTTACATAGAAATATATAGGAAAATTCTTTAAAAATCTTCTTCCCAAGAATGACAAAGCCATAATTCATCATATTTATATGGAAGCATGCTCAGGTATTGTAGATTCAAGTTTGTTCAAATCATCACCCCCTGGGTAGGGCGGGGCCAAAATGGCCGACCAAAGTTTTACATAGAAATATATAGGAAAATTCTTTAAAAATCTTCTTCCCAAGAATGACAAAGCCATAATTCATCATATTTATATGGAAGCATGCTCAGGTATTGTAGATTCAAGTTAGTTCAAATCATGACCCCCAGGGGTAGGGCGGAGCCAAAATGGCCGACCAAACTTTTAGATAGAAATATATAGGAAAATTCTTTAAAAATCTTCTTCTCAAGAATGACAAAGCCATAATTCATCATATTTATATGGAAGCATGCTCAGGTAGTGTAGATTCAAGTTTGTTCAAATCATGACCCCCGGGGGTAGAGCGGGGCCAAAATGGCCGACCAAAGTTTTACATAGAAATACATAGGAAAATTCTTTAAAAATCTTCTTCTCAAGAATGACAAAGCCATAATTCATCATATTTATATGGAAGCATGCTCAGGTAGTGTATTTCAAGTTTGTTCAAATCATGACCCCCAGGTGTAGGGCGGGGCCAAAATGGCCAACCCAAAGTTTTTAATGGTATATATAGGAAAATTCTTTAAAAATCATTTTCTAAAAAATAGCAAATCCATGATTGGTCATGGGACTACTTTTGGATTTAAACTTTACAATAAAAAAAACATTTTCTACTTTTTCCTACTCTTAGTGCTCAGGTGAGCGATGTGGCCCATGGGCCTCTTGTATGATAAAAAGCAATTGACATGAGGTCACGATGCATTGTAGTGTGTATCTTATCCTAGGTTGAGACACAGTTGATTAGACTCTGATGTTTACAAAGTATTTTTATGGGTACATAGGAAGTAAATTTGTCATCCAGGTCCAATCAAGGGTGTACAGGAATTTACCCCGGGTTGTACTCTATACACTCTTCGGCCTCAGGGCCAAGGCTCGGGAATAAAAATCACACAAGCTGATAAAAATCCTATCCAACTACAAATCATTCATTGGAGATCCTATATATCGTCGCTGTAATATCAAATTGTTGTAAGTCAAAAATCCCAACTTTTCAGGAGAGACAAAAAACATCTTTTTTCAGAATGTCGTATGTCTAGTGTTCTCCTTTCTATCCTGGATGTTTTTTCTGTACAAATTGTCGTATCTCCAGTAAAGTATTGAAACAAATCCCTGCAATGTATTGTTAAGCGTACGAATCTGATATTAGAACGCTCTGAAATATATTATATGAATTAACAAACTCATAAATTGATTGCAGTTACAAACTGCGAAAACAGAATTCAGTTTGTCATGAAGTAACCTTACATCTAACTTTTCATCAATCTTTCCATTGATTTCTCTGTTTATTAAATAAATATACTTTGTTGTGTATGTTGAACACATTTTTTAATAAAAATTATAAAAGATTTAAGTAAAATCATAATTTTAACCTTGATATCAGACGTCAAGTGACATCCTTGTCAGTGCCCAGAGACATACGACCTTTTGTCAGAAAAAAATTGCATCCAATGGACATACGCGCTTTTATCACAGGTCTGTATCTCACTTTCTAATTGGCCTAGAGACATGACGTTTTGACAGAACATGTATTCGATATTGCAGATTCCAAATTAGCAAAAAAAAATTTTGCGCCAAAAATCGACTTACGACATTTTGATATTACAGCGACGATATGTCAATCTACATTAGTTTGCTATTTCACTATTTGAACGGCTGGGCAGCTTATTTTATGTCCCTGTTAATTAGCTATTTCAGTTTTTACATTACTAATTAAGGCAACTTGTTTTATGTTAAGTTGTTTCATTTTTTTTGCTATTTTATTTTTTTTATCTGTTGGGCAGCCTTTTTATGTCTATGAGTTAGCATTTCTTTTTTTGGGGGGGGGGGGGGTTGACCACCAAGCCTCTGTTTGATTTTTGTCTAAATTAATGTGTTGTCTTCCTTTCCTTAGAGTAGTCAGAAGAGAGACTACAGACAAGTGTCTGATCATTGAGATTGTCGGTGATGATACACATGGGAAACAGTACCTGGAAAGTCTGAAGAGCATACAGCAGAAAATATGGGATGGAAAACTGGATTTATTCAGAATTAGTAAAGATGGTATGTACTAAGCATGCTTTGGATCAAAGATACAAATTTTAAAATCTTGCTCAGCTGTAAATTCATCTTTTTAATAATCATTGTTTGAATTTATTGTCTTCAGCTTTTGTGAAAGCGAGGGAACGTAAAATCTGTCATCTCTGTCAGTCATTTCTTTAGTATGTCTGTCATTACATCACACAAAAATTAACCTTATTTAATCGAAATAGAGACAGATGTTGCAATCATGTCAAACGGACTTCGTAAGGAAGAAAAGCAGTTCATAAAAATGGCAGAATGCCAGCTTCAGTGTGGAATTATAGTCGGAAATAGCAGTAAAAAAGTCAGGCTTCCTTTCCAGTCACAATCAAGTAGACAGACGTAAGATTTATATTATTTCAATCCTTGTTTCTTATTTTAGTAACATCTGTTACACTCCCAAATGAAAAAAAAGGGGAAACAAAATACTATAACAAAATACAAACAAAACACTGTGATTTTAAAGTATTCCGATAGTATAGCAAATCACATGCAAATGAGCTAACAAAACACTATATCAAATTACTAATAAAACACTCTAACAAACTACTAACTAAACACTCTAACAAACTACTTACAAAACACTGTGTTTTGAAAGTATTCCGATTGTATAGCAAATCACATGCAAACGAGGCTAACAAAACACTCCAACAAACTACTAACAAATCATAAGCAACAAATCATCAATAAACCACTAAATTTGAATTTTTCAAATTAAATAATTAACAAATATCCACAAGTCTTTGAAAACATCTAAACACAGTCTCATTTTGAAACATAAACACTTCTTGTTTCACAGTATTTTGAATTCCAGGATTGACACTATTGTTCAATAGACAATAGTGCACCATTCCAACATTTAAAAACACCAAGTTCACTCTCTTATATCATTCTCTGCAGTTAAATTCCTTTGGTTTAAAAGATATAATTCTCAAGTCATTGGCCATTTCTCCAATCACATACATTTACAGAGAATTTTCATGTATAATAATTCATCACTTAATCCAATGCTTAAAACTGATCTAAGCTAGTATATATGGATTAAAGGTCAATCTTAAAATAAATAAAAACCCAATAGAAACAGGCCATATACACATCCACATTCACAGACTGAAGGTTACTGTAGTCCAGTAAAAAAGAACTTTATGTCATGCAATAAATACCTGTTTCATATCCAGATTCATCCTGATTTTGCTTTTTCCAATCAAGGATCAATATATATATATACTAACACTTTGCATATCCCTTCACCAATCTCTTTGTTTCTCTCTGACCTAGTACTAGTGGTTTGAAAATAGGCGCAAATATTAGTCTTACACAGGATGTAAATAGTTAAGTTGTTCTTGGAAGCTTTTACAACTCTTAGATATAATTCAACCCTAAACATGTCTGTAAATCAAATGAAACGCTAATAAAATATTACTTTGATGCAGACAAGTGTAACGAAATACTTTCAAAATGCAATTTCATTTTGCAGTGTGTAATGAAACATTAATAAAACACCAACATTGTAATGAAACATTAACAAAATACCATGCCATCCCCATCCTATAAAGTGTTGCACTGATGTTTCGTTAAATGCAACACTTTCAAAACGTACAAACAAAATACAAAAGTATGTTTTGGTAGGGTTTTGAAGATATTTTAAAAGTATTTTGTTAGATTTCTTTTTCATTTGGGCTAGCTTGTAGTTTTAAGTAAATGTCCAGAATGGATGATTTTGTGGTTTCATTAATATTCATTGAGCACCAATTTTCGAGGATTTCGTTGTTGTGCAGATCCACGAATTCAAATGTTCATTGAATTAAGAAATATGATATTCATTTGTATGGGCAATGCTTTTGTCCATGAAATTACGTATCCTCGAAAACATCTCTTTTACAAAATCCACGAAAATTGATGCCAAGGAAAATTGGTGAAACCACAGTAGATGATACTCTAAAACTGTCAAGGTAAATATGAATGAAGGCACACGTACTTTTAGAAGAACCAGAGAGGAAATATGGAATAAAACTTGATATCATTGGCTTTTGTTAGTTATGAAGAGGAGGATATCTTCAGTGATCTCCCAACTTCTGTAGCAGGGTCTCGATCCCCAGATTTTTTTGGTGAGGAGAGAGCGTCACATTCAGAGAAATTAACAGTGAGGTCCTCTACAATCCAAGTCGTCAAAGCTGATGTAACACTCTACAAGGTGGGATTCAAGATTTTTTTCCCAATAATCATATTACCGGTACAGTTGAAGTTCTGGATCTAAAACACTGAGATCTTGAATACAATGATATGTCAAAGTGTTTTTAAAGTCCCAACTACTTATTCTTCAAGTATTTTACCCTCAAAGACCTGTCAAATCCTTGGATATCTTTAAATTTTTTCTGGGTCCTATCAAGTTTGAGATAACGAGGTTCTGACTGTATATATGAGAATCATTTTCGATCAAATTGTTGACATTCATTCAAGTTTGTATAATAATGGGTATGGGTTGACCACAAGTAGGGGACAAAGTTTAACAAACAAAAGAATCTATAGCAGAAAATTTTGAAAAGCATCTCAATGAGCAATAGATCTAAAGTACATTTAAGAGACATCCCTCTTACATAAATTCAAATAAAGTGAATAATTGTTATTTTTAATTTACCGGTAGTCAATGATACCTTGTATACCTGGATTTGTTGAAGTGAATTGGAAGTCCTAGCTGCGTTTTTAGCTGTAATGGTTGAAGACCAGAAGAGCTTATGTGATAGTAAGGTGTCCGACGTCCATCCGTCTAGCTGTCTGTCTGTCTGTAAACAATTTTCCAAAATGCAATTCCTCCTACACCTTTGGTCTGATTTCAATAAAACTTGACACACAACTAATCTACACTAAGATACATATATTGGTTTTCAATTTTATGACCAATTTGATGTGGTCATGGTAACTAAAAATAGAAATTTCTTTGAAATATTTTCAGAATGCCTCTACATGTACTACTACAGTTTTGGTCTGATTTCAATAAATCTTGCCCAGAAAATGACTAAACCAACCAGAAGTTTCTGTCGACTGTAGCTCTACTTTGTACTTTTAACAAAGGAAGAGAAAAGAAGCAGTTGGACTTGAAACTTTGCAACAGCATGAATATTATAATGATCCTTGATTTAGTCTCTCTTTGTGACAAGATTGTAATAAGACTACAACTTTACCAGTAGCCAGGAATGGCCAGGAACATCAAACATTACAAAGTGAATTCAATACAGGCCCTGAAGATGAAACATTAAAATGTCAATTCAAAACAGACCCAGTGCATCAAAATAACATAGTCAAATAATTTTTAAGTTTATATCACATCATCACAAGCCAGTGGACTATGCGTCTGCAATAGGAATTACTTTGTCTGTCCGTCTTTCTCCATTAATGAATTGTAACATTGGAAGTTCATAGTCTTTTCACAGAGATAGATTAATAGTGACTGATTAATTGATCATTAACTGTAGGAGTAGCCTTTGAATGGAATTTTACATAAATTTCTATTTAAGTTACCATGGCAACATCATTCACCAAAATTAAAAAATAATGACAACTATGTATATTAGTGTAGTCTACTTGTGTGCCAAGTTATACTAAAATCAGACCAAAACTGTAGGAGCAGTAGCATTTTGAAAGTATTTCACAGAAATATCTATTTTTAGTAACCACGGCAACACTGATCATTAAAATCAAAAATAAATATTAAATAGAATTATGTATCTTAGTGTATTGTATTTGTGTGCCAAGTTATATTGAAATCAGACCAAAACTTATGTGGAGTAGCATTTTGAAAGTATTGCACAGAAAATTCTGTGTTTGAGTAACCATGGCAACACTGATGATTCAAACCAAAAACTAATACACAGAATTATGTATCTTAGTATAGTCTACATGTGTGCCAAGTTATATTGAAATCAGACCAAAACTGTAGGAGTAGCATATTGAGAAATTGTTTACAGACAGACAGATGGACGGATGGACACTTTAGTATTGCATAAGCTTTTCTGGTCTCTGACCAGTAGAACTTAAGATCGATTTTTAGTGTATTGCTGTTGCAAAGTTTCGAGTTCAAATGCTATTTTTCTTTTGCTTTATTATAAGTATAAACTAGTAGAGCTACATTCTTAGAGGGTCAATGATGTCCTTAAAACTGACAATTTAATCCATGTTTTTATATTATTATTAATATTTTAGGCCAAGTGTTTGGTAAACTTCTTTGATCGACCATCAGGATTAGCAACGAGAGGCAAGATATTTGAACGCTTCATGAAACAGGGTGGACAAGATTTATCTGATGTATGTATTCATGAATTTTTCCATAGGTCACTTGTACATAGGCAATATTTTTTGCATCAGGCATTCAAATAGAACTTGAAGGAGACTGTAAATGGGGAAAAGTTTTGGTTTTAAGCTCACCTGAACCAAAGGCTTGAGTGAGCTATTTTATTGAAATTTGTGTCTGAAAAATTTCTTCCTGTATCAATTGACATATTCTGTTGTTTTCTAGGAACTCTCTTCAAATTACGATTCTTCAGAAAATGTTGTCATGACAAAAAATGGTGGCAAACTTCAATGTGAGCATGTGTGCCATATATCACTCCCAAAATATAGGGGAAATCATTCATCAATTAAGGTAAGACTGGTTCAAATCATATCCCTGGGTATCATTAAATTAAATGTTAAAATATACCTGAGTATGATTATTGGTCTGCTATTGGGCAGATGCAAACTTCATTTTTATAATCATCTCTTTCACGTACATTAAAAAAAAAACATTATTGAAGTTGCATGCAGATAAGGTAAGATATTTAAAGATTTCATGATGGTACATTGCATCATTTCTCAATAATGACAATTATGTGGATTTATTAATTACTTAATGTTTTATGTAATATGTCTTTCACCCATTTATCATAGGAGAAATACTGTAGATTGGCAAATATTCACGATGGCTTCAATTTCGCTACGTTTGCGATTTATCATTTTCCTGTGAAATTTAACCCATCGTGAAAGCTATAATTAGTTTTTAAAAACGTTTTAATGCTGAAAGAAAATTTGAATTAGTTTCTTGTTGTGTGAAATTAAAACCATCGCAATTGGTACTTTTTGAGATATCGTGAAATTTTAACACCGCAGAATTAAAATGACTTACAGTACAAATGTAAATCAGGTGTGAAGGGTGCACTTATTTAATGGATGAACCCCCTAAAATTGAAAAGAAGAATGGGGGAAAAATGCAGGTCCTGTAGATGAGACACCCCCCCCCCCCCCCACTAAATGCAAATGCATGAAAAGAGGATTTGAATTCAACAAAAAAGTGCATCTAAATACATTTGATTTTAAACCAATAATTGATATATTGGGTACTAATATTGCATGTGTTTATTGTATTGTATGACATTTTAGGAGCTGCAGCAGGCAGTTAGGGAATGTTTTAGGCTATGTGGTGACCTTGGTGTGTATGATATAGCGGTTCCAGCTTTAGGTGTAGGACAGTTGTTGAGGTATCCTGTGGAGGAGGTGGCTACTCTCCTCATCACAGAAAGTGTCTCACAAGCCAAAACAGACAACCACTGGAAGGTAAAGAGGAAACAATCTCAAGTCAAGAATATTTCCTTTATTTAAAGTGTTGAAAAACTATTATTTAAATGAATGCTGGATCATAAAAATTCTTACCAGATTTTTTTTTATTATCTTCTTTGCTCCAAAAAAAAATATCGTTTCTGTCCATTCTCTAGTCAATGTAGACTTGTATAATTTAATAATATTCATTTTACAACAATACATTTTTTCAGATAACATTTGCCATATATGACAGAGAAACCTTCTCGGTTTTTAAACAGCATCTCGACCAGAGGAGACAGGGATTGGAAGGAACAAGTAAATGATGTTTATTTATTTTAGTTTTGTTCCAGGAATATTTTATTTGCTGAGTATACAATGAACATGTGAAACAATCCATATTATATAATCAGTGCATGTTTTAAGGGGTAATTGCTAAAACTGACATTCATTTGAAAACCATAGTGCATAATCTATTACAAACTGTAGATTGGCAAATAATCACGATGGTTTTAATTTCACTATGTTCGCGATTCGTCATTTTTCTGTGAAATTAAACCCACCATGAATGCTGTCATTGGTTTTAAAAAATGTTTAAATGTACATACAAAATTAAAATGAAGTTCTTGAGCATAAAATTAAAACCATTGCGATTGGTACTTTTTAAGAAATCGTGCAGTTTCACCACTGTGGAATTAAAACGACTTACAGTATATAAAACAAAAGCAGGGGTTAATGACAATTAATGCTTTTCTGAGGGGTGACAATTTCAACTTGTAACCTTTAAAAAATTGCACTATTTTGTTTCCGTTTTACTGAGCAGTTCTTTATTAATATTTTCCTCATTGATTATTAATGGGATCCAGATATATATAGAGAATATTACATACTAAAATTCATATCATACATGTATGACATATCAGCCTGAGGGCCGAAGGCCCAAGGGCTGATATAGGGCCGAAGGGCTGATGTGACATATGATATGGATTTTAGTATGTAATATTCTATTTATCATATATTTAAAATACTTACAGTCCCTGAAACGTTCTACTTTCCCACCTGAATGGTGAACGAACGCAGAGCGAACGGTGAGTGAACGATGTGCGAACGCTGAACGCAACTTGGTGAACGGTGAGTGAACGCAGAACGCGAAAGGAGCGTGAACGCGAGCGCAAAGTGAACGGTGAACGAACGGTGAACGCAAGATGAACGATTTATTCGGAATGCCTCCGATCTTTTCCTTGCATTGAAATTATTCTATTATTCTATAATTCTAATTTCAGGTTCTTTAATATAAATAAACAATAAATAAGTAAATAAATAAATAATAAAAACATTTTTTATCTGTACATATTTGTACCTTGTTTTAAATCGATATTTTTATTACACGAGTTTAATTACCGTAAAACATGATTGTTTATTTGTTACCGAACGCAGGTAGTTTATATATAAAATAAATCTATTTATATAGTAATTATGCTTATTCTTTTCACTAATAAAATGATGTGGACTTTAGAAGATAAAACTACTACTAACTTATAGAATGAATTAAATACATTGTATGCGGTTGAAACAAACATACATGTATTTCCATGCCAAGGCTATTCTGAGTAAAAAAATGGATTTTTTTTTTTATGAATTCACATTTGTCTCCGTTTTTTAAACTTCTAATGCAAAATACTCTATATTTATGTGTCTTTTGTATTCTTTTATGATGATTATTTTAGCTAACTTCTACATGTACTGTATCTGTAGACATTTCCCGGCCGTGATTATACTTGATCAAGATGATGGAAAGAGGCATTCAGATTATTTGTAATAGATTAAATTTTCAAAACTAAATAAGTAATGTGCTGTCATAGTTTTTATTGAACAGAGAAATGTACGAGAGAGAAAGAGAGAGAGAGATACCCTCAATTCTTAGATGTCTGTTGTTGTATCAAATAAAAATTCTTATTTTTCCTAAATATTCCAAGCAGTAAAGGTAATCATTTTTTTAGATTAGCAAATTCTTTTACAGTAATCATTGGCTTTTATTTTCTTTTATCAAGTTCACACAGTTTACAGGAAGTCCACGTGCTTTTCCTGTCAATCAAATCATTCGACACAGTGGAGGTGTGGAAATCGCGTTTCACCGAACATGCCGAAGGCAAAGAGTCACTTAGTATTTCCAAGAAGTTTTAATTTTTTTCCCTATCATTTCTAGATCTGATTTTTGCATTTCTGCAGAAAAAATAGATAAATAGTGGGAAAATATACTTGGAAGGATTAAGTTTTAAATTGAATTAGAAACATATTCCCTGCCAATTTGAAATACTACTGTCTGCACAAGTGTATTCTAAAATACTATTGTTTAATGACTGTTTGATGTTGGTTTAAAGACTGATTTTCTTGTGTTACAATACACATTAAATATTAATTAAAATATACTGAAAATACTCACTAAGAATTTTATTTCGGGAGAAGAGGCACCGGGGGAGGGGGGGGGGGGGGGTCTTGATTATGCTATTAAAATGGCAAACATATATTTAGGTACGGTGAAGGAAGGAATTTCCTTCTCTATTAATAGACTATTTTAAACAGTTGATCTTTTCTAAAATCTAAAGTCACACCATCAGTCTAATTAATTAGCTCTAAAGATATTTAATGAACTGAATATTTGCAGTACTGTTCATAATTCTCAGACCTACGTGTAGTTTAAAATACGTGTTACTGTAGAAATAATTTTTTTGTGTATTCTTGCCTTGTAAAAGACTTGGTTTAATTATTATACATCCATTAACGATTTTTCGTCTTAAACATTACAACAAATTGTGGCTGTGCATGAAGCATTTGTACATTGCCGTTTTTTTAAATTAAATATTTTAGCATCGTTCTACATACATGTAGGCACTTAATGTATCATTTTCCAGGGAAATTTCATGAATAAAGTAACAGCTGAGTTATAATAATAGAAATATGAATATCATAGATAATTTTTGCAATGAAATAATTATTCTTCAAACACGATATCTAAGTTATTTAATTAAAAAACATGTACATTCTTACCATAAAAAAAGATAAGTCCTTTCACTTTGGAGTTCCGAATAACAATGAAGACTGAACGATAAGTGAACGGTGAACGCAAGGTGAACGCAAAGTAAACGGAATGAAGAGCGAAAGGTGAACGTTTTGTGAACGGTGAACGCGAGCGCACGGTGAACGATGAACGTAATACTGTGAATGGAGAGCGAACGGTGAACACACGCTGAACGAACTGTGAACGAACGCAGAACGAACGGTGAACGAACGTTGAGCGAACGGAAAAATGGGAAAGTAGAACGTTTCAGGGACTGTAATATGCGAGCTTACATTTGCATACTGAAGAATGTTTCGTGCATGTTTATGACCTTTTTCTTTAAAAAATAGAGCCAATTTTTGGTAACTGAAAAAAAAATTAAGTCTGCAAATGTCATTAAAGAATTATTTTACATGAATATTTAAATAAAATCAAGTAAATTAACTTTTAAACTTTATACAAACATTACTTCCGGTTTGATATGGATTTTCTGCCTGACGGTCTGATACATGATATGGATTTTCAGACCGGTCCTTGATATGGGGTATTGTGACGTCAGCCTTATCACACTGTGCAGAATCAGTGTATTTATTACTAAGTATATGGTAAATGCTAGTAATGGACCCAGTTTTGTGTATGATATACTCTCTGACTGCTTGTTTTATGAAGGACTCAAATTTACATATATTTTTTTACAGATCCTGGCAGATACGGAGCTCTAAGAAGGGAGGCCTCTGCTCCTAGTCTCTATGTTCATACCTCAGGCAGAGAAAGACAAAGAAACTCATCACCAGATTTTAGAAAGTACAGAGATCACCATAAAGATGTTGAATTTGATCGAAAAAGGGACTGGTCACGTCCAAAGAGTGCTAAGAGAACCCCACAAGCCAGTGCAGGAGACCAGTCTAAAATGACACCTGTGATGGAACTTCACATATATGCTTTGTCCAGAGACAAAGGAGAATCAATACGAAGTGAACTCTCCCAAATGATCAAGGAAAGGTTTCTACATGAACACAGCATTGAGAGAATTAATTTTAGTGAAATACCTAAAGAGAAAGAGAGGAAAATGTATGACATTGGTCAGAAGTATGGAGTCTTTGTTTCACTGGATAAAGGTATTAATTTGAAAAGTTGTACATATAAATAAATTTTAATAATTTAATTTCAGTTGTAACTCGCCGTTTGATTGCGTAAAAGATTTTATCCATTCCATATAACAAAAGTTGCCTACGTCACAATGAGTAACTATAAAAATGTATAACTCCGTGTGAGGTAACTTTTAAAATATACTCAATTTCAAGCTTTTCTGGAGGAAAAATTGTCTTCTTGTCTACACTGAAATTAAATTATGAGGAATGAAGCTTATTTCAACTTATGTTATGCAATATAACATAACTTGGGGCAATTTACACTTTTTTATAAACCGCTTCACCTAAATTTGGCTAAATATAAAAGATTTGTGTTATCAGAAATTTAAATTAAATTTTTTAGGCCACCTTTATAACAACTGACACATGTGTACATGTATTGCTATTTATTTCACCCAACTTAAAACAACCTCGCAGTCCACATTTTAAACTTCTATACAATTATTGCATGGACCACAGTAAAACCTTGTTATCTTGAACTAAACGGGACTGAAGAAAAACTTAAAGTATGACAATTTGAGATATCAGGGGATAAATAATTGTGGTATAAGTGGTCAGAATTTCCAAAACATTTTGACATATTCATGGTATTTGAAACACCAGTGTTTGAGATACAAATAGCAACTGTATCCCATTTTCATGGATAAAAAATATGTTTGGATAGAAATTATGTTTTTCTAGATTTTTACGAAGATCTTCTTTATAAATTGAATGACTTTTTTTGTTATTTTGTATTTAACAGAGAGGAATAGAATATCATTGAAAGGTTCAGCTAAGGAAGTGAACAGGACAGGACAAGAAATAGAAGGTATCTGTCCCTCAGGGTCCTCTCAGGAGGTGGTCCCAGTAAGACGAGAAAACAGGCACCGCCGCGGCACTGATGAGGACTTGAAAAAAATGATAGAGGAGGCAACTGTACCAGCTTACTGGAAACACTTTAAGGATGGGAAATCAATTTTGGATTCTATAAAAGGAATTGTAACAAGCACAGAAAAAACCCATGATGTGGACCCAAAAACTTTTAATGCAATTCGCAAACTAGTAGAAAAGACATTTAACCCAGAATTAGTGGGGCAAGGAGCAGATGCAAGAAACCTCAGCCATAAGAAAATTCATGTTCAAAAAGTAGAACTAATTGAGAATATTGATTTGTATCAAGAATATAGCCGTAAACGCAGGAAGATGTTACATAAAGTCTTCAAAACAAAATCTCCAAAATTCCCGACTAAAGTGGAGGCAGTTCCTAAAAAGCAAGGAATAAAAAATGTTGTTGCTAAAGGTGCCATTTTTACGGAAAAAATTATGGATGAAAGGCTAAAACAAGACATCGTATCAAAACTTAATGAAGTTTACCTATTTCATGGTACTAAGAGTCAATTTGTTGGAAATATTAAGGCAAAGGGTGTAGACCCCAAACATGGAAGTGATGGTGGCATGTTTGGTCGTGGTATTTACTGTGCTGAAAGTTCTACAAAAGCTGACCAGTATGCAGGTTTGTGTACACTGTTTTAAATACAATATTTATTAAAAAATGTCCAAATTGGAGGAAGTGCATTAATAGATGATTTTAAAAAAATTTGATGGGTATTTTGTTTTCTTTTTTTATAGATGATAAAGATAAACGAGGACAAAAAGGGAAAATGTTTCTAATGCGCATGCTACTTGGACATATCTTTCTAACAGAGAAAGATAAGAAATATAAACAGCCACCATGTTATAATTGTTACAAGGATGATTGTGCAGATCCCGGTCATGAACGATTCGATTCTGTGGTTGGAGTGAAGCAACAGACAGGGGGACTTTTCCGAGAATTTGTGGTCTATGATAAAGACCAGTGTTACCCGGAATACTTGATCACCTACGACAGACTCTGAGTCTTGTCAAATGTGTGTCTGGTTCACAGAATTCTGAGCTCTTTCTTTATCGTTTATGGTGTACTGTCTCTTAGTAACAGGTTGTACAAATTATGATTCTATTAGTGTCAAGATCAAAGTATATTCCCAGTACATTTAGATTACGGTAATTATGATAGGGTAGGATATCTGCATGAAGATATTAAACTTTTAAAAAGAAGGATTGTAGAAGTCGATCTTTTTATTAGCTCACCTGAGCTGAAAGCTCAAATAAGCTTTTCTGCTGACCCAATGTCAGCCGTCTGTCCAGAGAGTTTATATTGTTAAAATGAAGGGCCAAGAACCCTTACAAGGGGAGATAATCAAGAAAAGACAAAAATAGGGTGGGGTCATAAAGAAATTTATCAAGATCAAGAACCACAGAGCTAGAAAAGCTTTAACTTATAATGGAAGAATCCTAGGATAGTGTAATTCTTAATTATTCAAATCATGACCCCCAGGGTAGGCTGGGGCCACAAAAGGGAATTCAAGTCTGAAACCAATGTGGGAGCATTCTGGGATAGTGAAGATTCTGAATTGTTCAAATTATTAAATTACAAAACTGAAAAACTAGAGACCAACACCCTGAGGTTCAATTTGCGGAAGATTCTCACGTGTGGATACAGAAAGGTATTCAATAAGGTCTGTACCTAAAGTTATAAACTAAAAGATATAAAACAGATCACCAACACTTTGTGAGAATGCAGCAGTAAATTAAGTTGGTTGACCGGTTTCTGATGATGACCATCTATGATCGAAACTGGTCAACCAAATAAATTTACTGCTGCATTCTCACAAAGTGTTGGTGATCTGTTTTATATCTTCTAAATTATTAAATTGTTCAAATCATGACCCCCAGAGATAAGGCAGGGCCACAATAGGGAATGCAAAGTTCTGCATTGAAATATATAGGAAAAATCTTTTTCTCAAGAACACTTGGGTCTGAAAAGCTGAAACTTATTTGGAAGCATCCTGGAGAAGTGTATAAATCATGACACAAACCCCCTCAAGGGTAGATTGGAGCCACAATAGGTACATGTATTACAAGGGGGAAAATCTGGTAAGGAATAACATGGCCAATTTTACTCAGATGAGCATTGTAGCCCATGGGCCTTAACTTACATTCTACATTAAAATCTCTTGTCTACATGTACAGTAAAACTTGTCTAGTACAAACACAGATATAGCGAATTCACAGATATAGCGAAGTTTGTTGGGGTTCCCGGAAAAATTCTTAACAATTCTTTGTAAAAAATTTACGGTTATAAAGAACTCTGATATAGTGAATTTACGGATATAGCAAACTGAGTTTGAGTCCTGTAGAGGTTAAAAATAATGTAACTTACATCTTTTATAACAAATTTTCAAAGATCTCTAAATTTTTTATTTTGGACTTTCTTTATTTTCACTAAGTATTTGTATATAAAATTCAATTCATAATAAAATCTTAGTTATCCAAGGTATGTTTTGTAATAATTGCTTCCCTAACATATTCGGTAGTAATTCTTGAAGGAAAACGTGCATATTGCAAACTTGCTATATACAATCTAGTTATACAAATTGGTTATGCGGATATAACGAATTATGGATATAGCGAATTAAATTCACGGGTTCCCAGGACTTTGCTATAACCGAGTTTTACTGTACAGCAATTCTTTTATGCCTTACTTGACAAAACAAAATAATTTAGTCGATCTTTGTGATGATGTATATTCATATTATCAATTTATTTCATTTTACTACCAGTATATAAAGGTAATTGTAAAATAAATTGTCATTCCTTTTCTATTCTTTTATACTTCAGTGATCCTTGGGGCCCTTGGGCCTCTTGTTTACATATAGCTCATTTAATTGCTTGAATAACGTATCTGCATTTTTTTCAACAGAATCTGACTCTGTCAGACTTGTGTTGCTTATGTACATGTAAAGAATGTCTATATATAAGATAATATTTCCATTTCTAATTTTTAGCTCACCTGAGCTGAAGGCTCAAGTGAGCTTTTCTAATCATATTTTGTCCGTCGTCCGTCTAGCTGTCCGTCTGTCTGTCTGTCTGTCTGTCTGTCCGTCTGTAAACTTTTCACATTTTCGACTTCTTCTCAAGAGCCACAGGGCCAATTTTGACGAAACTTGGTACAAAGCATCCTTGAGTAAAGGGGAATTTAAATTGTTAAAATAAAGGACCAAGTCCCATCACAAGGGGAGATAATCAAGAAAAGACAAAAATAGGGTGGGGTCATTAAAAAATCTTCTTCTCAAGAACCACTGGGCCAGAAAAGCTGAAACTTATGTGGAAGCATCCTGGGGTAGTTTAGATTCTAAATTGTTAAAATCATGACCCCGGGGGGTAGGGTGGGGCCATAATGGGGAATCAAAGATTTACATAGAAATATATAGGAAAAATCTTCTCAATAACCACTGGGCTAGAAAAGCTGAAACTTATTTGGAAGCATCCTGGGGTAATCAGGTAATGTAGATTCTAAATTGTTCAAATTATGACCCCCGGGGGTATGATGGGCCACAATGGGGAATCAAAGTTTTACATAGAAATATATAGGAAAAATCTTTAAAAATCTTATTCTCAAGAACCACTGGACCAGAAAAGCTGAAACTTATGTGGAAGCATCCTTGGGTAGTGTAGATTCTAAATTGTTCAATTCATGACCCCCGGGGGTAGAGCGGGGCCACAATGGGGAATCAAAGATTTACTATTGGGAATCAAAGCATCCTGTGGTAGTGTAGATTTCAAATTGTTTTCATTATGATCAGTGGGGTCACAATATGTATTACAAGGGGGAATCTGGTAAAGAACAGAATAGTCAAAGCTTCTCAGGTGAGCGATGTGGCCCATGGGCCTCTTGTTCTCTCTGTGATAACTCTTTGAAAGTTGTCGGAGTTTATTTCTTGATAATTCTGCCGGAATGTAAATTAGGCAGGTCGATAGGTCAGGAGCTAAGGAGGCCTAATATGCATGCAAATCTTGTGGGCATCTGTCTCTGTGCCTGACGCTAAGGAGGCCAAATATGCATGTAAATCTCGTGCGGGTGCTTATGTTTGACTTCAGCAGGTCTAGGCGGCCTCTGTTTTTGGAGGATAGATTTTATCCTCTAAAAAGAGAGGATAGAGGTATCGCCCCCTACCGGACTTTTCAAAACGAAGGGTATATTTAAACCAAACAAATAACAACAACTCTTGCATTTCTCAGTTTATGAACTGCACTATTATAATTTTTTGAGAAATATTTCCCTAGACCAAATCAATAAAAAAAATTTGTTCGTCGGACCCGCGCGCTCGTATTCAAACAATACTTTACAAATAATATTAATTTAAAATCCCCGCACCATGGGAATTCTGTGCTGTTTTCTGTTCCATTTCCACTCTATTAATCGTACTTTTAATTTACTTACTCTGCAAATCAGATTAAAAAATAATTCTCTGCTCAAATTTTTCATGCCCCGCCTAAAAATTTTGCCTACAATAAAGTAATACTATTATTATCCAACCGCTAGCCCGCTCGCACTTATTTCATCAAATGTCCGACGAACAAGAAATTAAATTGGTGTGGCCCTAGCAATGTATCGAGTCAAAATTTCTCTATCACCAAATCTTTTTTTTTAAATATTCCACACAGAATCCACACGTTATATTTCGATCCAAACCGTGAAAACGAAAATTCAAAGTTACGGAAAAAATCCTATGTTGGATAAATCCTGAAAACCTGTTTGCTTTTACTGCTTTCATTTTGTCCCCTTCCAAAAAGAAGTAAAGTCAATTGTTTTACGGATGCAGCATACAATAGATCCCCACCCCTTTTCCTCTCTTCTCGTGCAAACTCATTCAAGTCCATTCCCCTCCCCCCCTTTTTTTATTTCATGTTAAATCTTTATCGCTGACGACTGCCGTACATCTCTTTCACTTCGTTTTTAATGCCACATTTTAATAACACAGTAAAAATTCGTGACATCAAAGGTCATCGAAGAACTGTCTGTATCGCCTGTATGTGTGTTTAATTTTTAAGTCCCCGGAAATATATTAGGATCAATCTCCATCTACAGACTGTGCAAGGGGCGAAGAGTTAAACCGTCCTCCTTATCAGTTAAATTACGTCTACCCGTTGTCAAACGACAAGACGAATCTGACTGAAACTTACGTTGTCCGTGGAAATATATATACTGCGGATCCATACTCCCCGTCGAGGCCTCATCTAGGAACTCTGGCGGAAGTTTGGATGCTGCATGTAGCTATAAGGAAAGTGGGCTGTGCTTTTTCTTGATTTCTCTAAATAATACTTATTTTTTCTTTAAATTGTTTTATTTGCTTTTAAGCATTCAAAAATTAGCAAGCTGCATGTGTGTGTGTGTGTGTGTGTTTTTATGTTTTTTTTTTTGGTTTGTTTGTTTGTTTTTTGGTTTTTTTTTGTCTTTACAGTCGTTTTCTTTTGTGTTTCCTTTTTCTTTAATTTTGAATTAACAGAAAGTATGAAAGTAATATTATTTATTGTGCATATAAGTGCCTTTTTATTTGTATGGAAAAAACATAAAAAATAAACAAAAAAACAAGAAATATTAAGTAGAAATGAAGCGCAAGAAGTGCCAACTTTGAAATCGTATTGTAAAAATTCTAGACATAGAATCTCAAATCGCCACATACAACCGATAGTTTAATGTTTGAACTTTAAATTAATTGTACTCTGGTGCTTGCACTTTTTGATTAAAGGTAGGCACGAGGCGTTTGAAAATTACCTGTGCTATCCTCTGAAATCAGAAGATAAACTATCCGACATTGCATTGCGATTTCCATATATGGTAAAAAATTTTGCCGCCATATTGAATTTAGCTATCCTCCAAAAACGGAGGCCGCCCAGACCTGTTCAGTGAGCGAGTACTATTGAAATTGGCATGGAAGTCCTTGTGTAATTTAAGTCTATGTCTACATTTTTAAAGTCTTAAATCTACAATTTTATTTCACAATGAAATAGAAATATAAGGAATCACTGTCTAGTTATAAACATGGGATAATTTATGCTTAACGGGCTTTGCCCGTTATGCAAATTATCCCATGTTTCCCACTATCGTTGATGTCCCTGGCATATACTATACTTACTAGACAGTGATTCCTTAAGAAATGGGACAGGAAAATGTTAATTCAGAATCAGGGTCATTATAAAATGTCTGTGAATTTTACAACATTGGACAAAGTCACTGCAAATTAAATCGTCCATAATAAAGTTCATATGATATCTCTGATGTGCTTACATTTATTGTTTAAAACAATAATGAATATTTTGAGTTATATGTGTATGTTTTTTTTTATTCTACATTATTTAATAACATTATTTAATGGGCACAAATTTGAGTCTTGACATGCAGTGTACATTTCTTTGATTTTCAAGACAGACTAATGAACCAACAGAACAGACTATGTTTTTATAATAAAAATATCTCCACATGTATCTTAAATTGCTTATAAAATGTGTGTTAAAGTTACGATATTCAAAACACCATTACACGGATACAGGGTCAAAAGGTTTTAATGTCACAAATGTTGGACGATGTGGAAGTGCATATCAAAAGGGAAAACCAAAATGCATGCTCCTTTTTAACAAAAGTTGTTGCAAAGGCTCTTCCATTAATAAACTTACCCAGAGGGATAATATACAGGGGGTTTGATATATGAATCCCATTTGCAGTCAAGACAAGGACAAATGTAAATACAAGCATTGAATCATTATTTATAGAGAGATATAGTCTATAATAACTGTGAAGGTACGTGCAAACAAATTTTTATTTTATTTTTAGCTTTTTTTTTAGCTCACCTGAGCTGAAATTTCTGTACACCCCATTATCCATGAACAGTCCGTCTGTAAGTAAACTTTCACATTTTCAACATCTCAAGAACCACTGGGCCAATTTTAACCAAAGTTTGCATCCTTGGGAGAAGGGGATTTTAAATTATCAAAATGATAATTACAAGGGGAGACAATCAAGAAAAGACAAAAATAGGGAGGGTCATTATAAAATCTTTTCAAGCACCACAGGACCTGAAAAGGTGTGACTTTTAATTATGTGGAACCTTCTTCAAAAAGTGTAGATTCAAATTATTTCATGGCCCCTATGCATAGGGTGGGGCCACAAGGAATCAAGGTTTTACAGTTGGAAAAATTCTTTAAAAATCTTCTCAAGAACTACTGGATCAGAGGAGATAGAAGGGCACCCAGTTTATTCGATACACAAATGCAGCCCCTGCATATGATCAAAAAGAGGTAAGTTATTGACAAACAAGTTGAAACAAAATTATCTAGCATCCACCTGAGAGATCAGGGTTAGTCCTCGGACATTATTCTACTGATAATGATTAGGGTTAGTCTCGCATCCATCCGAGAGATTAGGGTTAGTCCTCGCACATTTTTCGACAGATTAGGGTTATAGTCTAGCATCCACCTGAGAGATTATGGTTAGTCCTTGCACTAGTATTAGACTGATTAGGGTTAGTCTCGCATCCATCCGAGAGATTAGGGTTAGCACTCTCACATTATTCTACTGATTAAGGTTAGTCTAGCATCTGCCCGAAGAATGTCGTCTAAAATGTAGGCCTGTAGTCTTTGTGTACCATCCTATAGGTTAGGGTTAGTTACTCGATCGAGTAAAATAAAGTTCTTCCAAGTATTTCACACAAAATAGATGTACCTACAACTTTCTATATTTGAATCAAAAACTTCCTATGTTTAAAAAAATAATTAATTAAATTCATCTGCAGTGGAATTGGGGCATTTAAAAAAAAGAGAGCTTTGGTCAGTTGAAGACAATAAAATCCAAAGGGCAAAACAGAGTCGTTTTCTTCAAACTGCCACCTGACTGCATCGATGGAGACTTAAAGAACCATAGCCAGATTCTTTCATTGTTTGGTGCAACTAAAGAGGCCTACAAAATGTCATTTAATGATGTATCCAGCATGGATGATGAAATGAAATCAATCTGCAGAGATCTACACCCTCATATTACCAACTTCGCGTCAATTTTGCTTACAGCATTAGTTTTATATATTAAGCAAAGTGATTAAATCAGTAATTATATTTGTGTTCATACATGATGAATGACTCATATATTCATCGATCTAGTTAAATCATAAAAGAATATTGACAGCCATATGAAACTTCGTGTTATTTTGAAAGTTTCCTAAGTTAGTGTAGACTAATTAAAAAAAAAAAAATCATCCCCCAGCCCCATTCCCACCCCTGTGAAGAACAGTATAGCCTTTGTTATTCAAGTGAGCATTGTGGGCCACATCGTCTCAAGCCACGGTCCGGAGTCCGCATAGAGAGCTCTCTCCTACATGGGAGAGGATCGTACATTTTGGCCGTGGTTTGCGACGATGTGTCGGCCATGGTCCTCTTGTTTTTTATTTTCATACCTTTTGTATAGATAAATTTAAAATTACTTTAAAAATGCAGTGCTGGATTTAAGGTCAGAAAAAGGAGGAGGAGAAGGGTGGGAGTATGGGACGAGGATGAGAAGCAGGAGGTATGGATTAATTAAGGAATGACTCTAATTCTTGGCCAAATTATCTAGTATGATCTGGTTTGGGTCAGTTTATGCTTTATAATCCCATGAATCCGCGAAGCGGATTACAATGAATACGCATATTGCCAAGTGTGAAGTATGAAAGCCTTAGCTGAAATTGTTCAAAACAAGCTAATTCAGAGAATTCGTGTCCCCCGCTTAGGGAAAAAGTCGGCTCCCCCTGACTGAATTTGTAGAATTATTAAATGTATACATGTATACTGAAGGAAATAAAATACATGTATGTCAATATGCATATAAAGATTTGATTGCTTATTCTTTATTATGTGTATAGAAGATTTTTTCATATGGAATATTTATCACACTGTAATGATGATTTTATAACCTCATAAATTTTTCATTTCACATGCTGAATACTATCATTTAGTAAAAAAAAAAAAGTATTTAAAAAAAAAAAAAAGAAAAAAAGAACGATGAAACCGAGACTCGATCCCGGGCCCTCTCACATTTCAAGTGAGAGACATAACCACTAGACCACGGAGTCGCTTTACTCGGAGGGAAGTATATGCAGAACTGAAGTCACATACATGTATATAATTCATGTTTTCATGTTCGGTATTCTCAAAATTTTACACAATCCATGGTGTTTGATTTATTTAGCCTTTATTAAACAGTTCTAATAGATGTAATAAGAACATAAAGTCCGCCGAGAAGCTGTTTTATACGCAATAACTCTCCTCATGCTCCTGCGCTAAAAATAGCGACATGTGATACCATAAATACTAATAAAACAAACGGGGCGGGGCACTTTGAGAGTGGCGAGAGACGTCCTAGGGAGTTTTGGTATAAAATTACATTGCATAAGCTCAAAATCTTCCTGAAATATCGCCCGGAAATGATAGTGTTAAACACAGACAGAATGTATAAATTTACGACCTTGAACTTTGACCTTTTGACCTCAAAATCAATAGGGGTCTTCTTTAGGCCACAGGGAGTTGTTATGTAAAATTTCATTGCAATAGCTCAAATGGTTCTAGAGATATCGTGTGGAAACGAAAGTGTTTTAACAGACAGAATTTGCTTATTTATGACCTTGACCTTTGACCTTTTGACCTCAAAATCAATAGGGGTCTTCTTTAGTCCATAGGGAGTTGCTATGCTAAATTTCATTGCAAAAGCTCAAAGGGTTCTTGAGATATCGTGTGGAAACGAAAGCGTTACAGACAGACAGAAAGACGGACGGACGGACGGACAAACCCAAATTAATATCCCCCACTTTTCAAGCGGGGGACAATTAAGTTATGGACAAGGTTGAAGTGTGGTATTTTTTGTGAAAGTGGATAATTCCAAGGCCAAAAGGTCAAATATGGAGGTACCCAAAGAAAGGTCTTGTCACAAGGAATACACGTGTAAACTTGGTTGTGTATTGAAATAAAACAACAGGTTTCAAAGTTCAGCAGGTTATATTATTTCAATTCCAATTCGTTTCACACATGGTATTAATCAAGACAATTATGGCCCTGCAAAATCAATGTACAAAACCTCATCAATGTATACAATAATCAAGTGTTCATATTATAATACAAAACACCAATCATAAAATACTAGTAGTCTCTCACTGATTAATACGTATCTGAACGCATTAATTCAATATCGTTATAGTTTAACACTCGTAAATTTAATTTATAAAGTGATCTCCACTGAACCTATTTAATTATGAAAGTTTAGCGATAAAATCAAACAATTATTTACACTTACATTTACAAATACGACTTACCAAAATTATGGAATTTAGGCTCTCCAAATTATCTGGTAATTTTACTAAGTGCTGTGCTAAACTAAAAGAATTAAACATGCAAGTTTTTAACTACTGGAAAATGCAGAAATCTCATCCTGAAACAATTCTCAAACTTCAAAGTTAAAAACCAAACAAAAAGTCAAACATACCATGACTGAAATTCCAAAGTCCACTAAAGTAAATTGAAACTAGTGCTAATTGTAACGGGGACCGTTACAGATGTTCCCCAAACGCTCCCCAACTCCCTTTTGGTGCCATATTCCCTTCATTAAATTAGACAAACTCGATGCATTTGAGACTTAAAAACGTTTACCCAGAAGTGTACAAAGTTCATTCAAATTTTAACATTGCACGCGTGCGCATGTGAATGCATGTGCGTAATGACCATATCATCTTGTCTACGCAATCTATATATTTTGATATACTTAATATTAAAGTATTTAATCCAAAAGTACTAAAAAGATACACTCATTCAAGTGGGTTTTTTTTATTTTGCTCATTTCACGTGCACGCACGTGCATACATGAGCATGGTGACCATACCTTCTTGTAGATGTCCGTTACATCTATCTATGTTCTAAATCCCACCCCGTTTGGTTGAAAACCAAGGGAGTTATAGCTGTTAAAAGTTTCAGCCAATCAGATTGCCGTGCACGTACATGCACGTGTATGCATGTGCATTGTGACCATATTTTCTTGTAGTAGTCCAGGATATCTATCTATGTTCCAAATCCCATCCTGTTTGGTTGAAAATCAAGGGAGTTATAGCTATTTAAAGTTTAAGCCAATCAGATTGCAGCGCACGTGCATGCACGTGTTTTCATGATAATTGTTATATATCATGTTGTAGGATATCCTAATGCATGGCTATTTTCAAAATTTCAAAGGATTTCGTCAAAAAACAAGAAAGATATTGAGACTTTAGTTTCAGCCAATCAGAGCAAAGCGTACGTGCATGCGCGTGAGATCTTGCTATTTCGACCATGTCATATTGTCTATGCTACTAATATATCCTTATATTATAAGTTTCAAAGCATTTCATCAAAAATCAAAAAAGTTACGCCTATATCAATTAAATCGGTCATTACACATGTTGCACGTGCGCGCTCTTGCAAGCACGTGCGCGCAAAATGACCTTCGTTCCGCAAATCTACATAACATGTCTACTGACCCTAAAAACATTTCACCTTAGTCGGATGTATAGTTTACGAGATCATTCCCGGACAAAAAAGTACCCAGGAAGAAGAAGAAGAAGAAAAATAATAATAATAACTAGAATCTTGTTGCCATGGCAACAAATAAGTCTTCCGTTCTTCTAAATCTGTTAGAATTTGCTTTTTTTCTCTGCAAAAAACATAGAAATCATATCTACTCTAAAAGAAAAAAAATGCAAAAAAGTCTTTCAGTACTTAAGGTACTTTGATTTTCATGATCAATCTTGTTCTGATGCATTTTGGCACTCATAAGAGCTATATATGTATCATAGACAAACCAACAGACGAATGAACACCGTACTCTCATAAACTTCACTGTGTTTATGTTTAGGCACAATTGTGATGGTGTTATAAAAATGTCATGAACTATAAGTACCACATAAAACGTAAAGTCGTTGATTTTTAAAGTAATACTATCGAGATTTACCAGCAGAAAGATTAATTTATTCAATTACAGGAATTATTCAGCAATTGATTAATTTATTATATGTTGTTTAACGTCCCTCTCGAGAATTTTTCACATGGGGAAGCATCCACTCGCCGATGGAGACTTCAAAATGTTGTCCTATAAATTTGCGCTTATCGCCACTGAGCAGTGGGGAATCTTTTTGAGCCAGTACCATCAGACATACGGGACCTCGATTTAAACGATCTCATCTGAAGGACCGGTCTCCACGTCCCACAACTGAAGTCCATAACATAGGCGCTTGGTTTCAGGATTGTGTATTTTGTGTATTATGTGTTTTTCTATGTGTGTCTGAATACCATCATCAAAATAAAAATAAAAATTCGCTGAAATTAGCACGTTTTAAAAATGTCATATTTACTGTATATAAAAAGAGTAAAGGAGCGTCACTCTCCATCTTGTACATCAGGGGGTACCTCAGTTCACACTTAATTTTCATCTAACTCTACATTTTTCCCACTAGTGTCGGGTGAGATCTAGCTTCAAAAATGATTGATTAACGCCTTTCAGACGTCTGCCGTATAAAACATGCAGTAAACCCAAAACATCCTCGATTCTTTACCTGTTTTTTCGAAAGCAACGGAAGTGCCGATTTTTAACGATGAAAAATGTAGAGGCGTCCTGGAATTACATAGAAAAATCAGAGAGGTCAGAAACCGCGCCAAACTTGTTCTCTCTAGATTTTCCGTGTAATACCGGGACCCCTCTACATTTTTCATCGTTAAAAATCGGCGAGGAAAAATTCAATCCTGAAACCAAGCGCCTTTGATATATGATGCTCTAGCCATGTTTTTATTTTTATTTTTCATTTCACAAATTTGTAGCATCAGATTTTCTGAAGATCATACTTAATAAAGATCATTTCGAAAAACTTTATTGCAATGCATACAGCGTCCGGTGATTTTGATTGACAGGTCAATACATGTGCACTTCGCGTGATATTTCTTAAGCAGCAAAATATACAGAGATTGACTATGGCGGACTATGAAATCAGAAAATATAAAGAATGGGTACAACTGATATAGAACTGATATTTTGTCTATGTAAATGGATAGGATAATCGGGATTAAAAGGGAATCTCTCTCTCACTCACTCTCTCTCTCTCAGACATATGAATTTCAGTATCTTGCATAATAAAAAATCTACTATAATAGAATATGAAATTCTGTATACATGTTTATGGTAATTATAACCAAATGTTTCAGATTTAATTGTATAACGATTCAAAAGCCAATACTTGCAAGAATGTCTCCGAATATAAATCAAGAGGGGGGGGGGGCTTCAAAAGAATTACATACTCAGTAATTTTATGTTTTATGAATTATAAGGAAAATACGTCAGGTTGCATGTACATACATGCGAAGCCTGTTATGCTAAAATTATCCCATGTTTCCCACTATTGTTGATGTTCCTGGCATACTCTCAAAACTAGACAGTGATTCCTTATATTTCCATTTCATTGTGAAATAAAATTGTAGATTTAGACTTTAAAAATGTAGACATAGACTATAATCACACGAAAACTTCCATGCCAATTTCAATAGTCCTCGCCCACTGACGTCAAACACATAGGCAGCCGCACGAGTTTTACATGCATATTTGGTCTCCTTAGCGTCAGACACAGAGACAGATGCGCACGGGATTTGCATGCGTATTAGGTCTCCTTAGCTCCTGACCTATCGACCTGCCTAATTTACATTCCGGCAGAATTATCAAGAAATAAACTCCGACAACTTTCAAAGAGTTATCACAGAGAAAAAAAATTAGAAATGGAAATATAATCATATAACATTGCATAAAATTTATTCGTATACTTTATTCAACATATCAACAGACCTTTGCAGATGTTTCTGTATTATGTTTTAGCGTAGCATTTTTTTCACACAGAAACGCGCAACTTTTACATAATGTTAACCCTTTGAGTACTAGTATTTCACAAAAATCCAAGAATCGCTTTTTTTTCATCTTCAATAACTTCTCGGGTATATAAAACTTAAGATCATGTAAAATAAATAACAACGATCGACTTTTTTATCAATGAAATATACATGTTGAAACCAAATATTATCTATAGATTGATTTTCTTTCTTTTAATTATAAGTGGCAGATATCAATTTATTTCTAAAAGCTTTACACTTACTCTTCTTTCGCTCAGTTCCCTTTTGAGAACATGTACTATTTTAGAATCGAAAATAAAACTCGGATTGCGGGATTATTTCGCATTCAAATCAGAGAATGAATTAAGAATACTTTTTATATGCATGTATATATTCATGTGTAAAATCATAACTGCCATTACAGACTTACACTACGCTGGCAACTTTAAACTATACATATACTGAATGCGGTAACCAACGTAATCTTACATGTGATTTGAACATATTTTATTGTAATATAATTACAATGGGATTGAGCGCAAGTTCTGAAAACTTATGACGCCCTCTCCCTATATATGTAAATTACACATTTATATTGTCACAGTTAAACATGCTATATAAAGTATTCAGTTTTTGCAAAAGTAAACAAATTAATGCATTTTGCATATATGTATAACTATATAAAAAGTTGAACAAAATCATATATTAATATTGGTACAGTAATAAGCAAGGAAATCTACCAGAATGCTTAATAATTGTTTGAACAAAAGAAAAGAGACGTTCATTCTCTGCAGTATCCAGTGAATCACCCCCCCCCCCCCCCTAATAAGACGTGTATCTAGTAGGGGAATTTTGTCAAATTGTAAAAATTTATGTAAAAATTCAGTTGGCGTTCGCATACTTGGGACATACGGAAAAATAATGATATGTGTCCTCAACTTTACCGCACCTGCATAAGGGACTTGATATTAAATTGCCTCTATAAAGGTCGTTATTTAGGCCTAGTACACATTTATGTCGTAGTCTGGTTTGAAGAACATTTAGTCTTCTGTTGCCGTAATCAAAGTAAGAAGGTGGAGCAGATCTCGATTTTTTAATCTTATATGTAGAAGTGGATATGGAAACTCAAACTCTTTAAATATTTTTTTGATGTGGAATGTGTAGGTCTAGACGTCTGCAACGTCATGGATACTAGCCTCCGCTTTTTTCTCGAAAGTTCTTTTCCCACTTACATGTCAGAGTTATCTATCTTTGCTCATTGTAAACACACTACGTAAATAGAGAAAATGAATTAATTGACGGTATATCTACATGTACCTTAAATCTCCAAAATGAAGAATCCGATTGAATAAATAATATATTTAGTATTTTTGTAGAATAATTTGTATATACATCGCTGTAATGTATACTGCGTACAATATTATTTTCTTCAAAGTGCTTAGTTGACACAGAACGGATATTTTTTTTTACATATAAATTTGTAAATCAATAACTTTCAATATACAGACTAACACTACACAGCCAAATCAAAACTTTACATATACTGAATTAAGTAGCATGCAAAAGATGAAATATTGAATGTGTAAATATGTTGATCTGGAGAGTGTATATGTCTCTGAAGTCATCAATGCTATTTCCGCCTTTATCTCGAAAGTTCTATTCTCATTCACAAGTCAGAGTTATGTTTCTTTGCCCATCTCATACACACTTCGTAAATAGAGAAAATTACTGTACCGAAAATATACAAAATGCGGAATCTGATATAAAAACAAATTATATATTTAGTATTTGTAGAATAATCTCTGTTTTACGTAATAATATCTTTTAAAAATATCTAAAAACAAAAAAATCAAAAATCGACCAAAAACAAATTCACTTCCGGTTCGGACAGGAAGTACTGAAAACACACGAAAACAACTTCAAAACAAATAGAATATCATGATCAAATATTCCTGTAAATTTCATATCTTTACCTCAAACCATTTCTGAGAAAAATGCCGGACAAAAGTCCATTTTAAAATTCGAAAATCGGCCATAACTTTGGACCGGAAGTGAATTTTTCAAAAACCGGAATTTTATATAAACTTCATATATCAACCTACTAACATGAGAAAAATTGTGAAAATCTATCCAGCCATCTCTGAGTAATCGCGCTCACAAAATTTGGGAGGAATAATAATAATAATAATAATAATAATAACTAGAATCTTGTTGCCATGGCAACAAATAAGTCTTCCGTTCTTCTAAATCTGTAAGGAATTTGCTTTTCCTCTGCAACAAACATAGATATCATATGTACTCTGAAAGAAAAAAAATGCAAAAAAGTCTTTCAGTACTTAAGGTACTTTGATTTTCATGATCAATCTTGTTCTGATGCATTTTGGCACTCATAAGAGCTACACGTGTATCATAGACAAACCAACAGACGAACGAACACCGTACTCTCGATCATAAACTTCATTGTGTTTATGTTCTGGCACAATTGTGATGGTGTTATAAAAATGTCATGGACTAAGTTAGTACCACATTAAACGTAAAGTCGTTGATTTTTAAAGAAATGATATCGAGATTTGCCAGAAGAAATATTATTCATCAATGACAAGAATTATTCAGCAATGGATTAATTGATTACATGTTGTTTAGCGTCCCTCTCGAGAATTTTTCACACGGAGAAGCCTCCACTCGCCGGTGGAGACTGTAAAATATTGTACTATCGCCATTGAGCAGCTAGGAATCTTTTTGAGCCAGTACCATCTGACACACGGGACCTCGATTTAAACGATCTCATCTGACGGACCGGTCTCCACGTCCCACAACTGAAGTCCATTATACACATATATGGTGCTCTAGCCATGTTTTTATTTTATTTTTCATTACACAAATGTGTTGCATCAGATTTTCTTAAAGATCATACTTAATAAAAATCATTTCGAACAACAATGCATACAGCGTCCGGTGATTTTGATTGACAGGTCAGTACATGTGCACTTAGTGTAATACTTCTTAAAAAATATACAGAGTGACTATGACGGACTATGAAATCAGAAAATATTTAATAAAGAATGGGTACAACTGATATAGAACTGATTTTTTGTCTATGTAAATGGATTAAAAGGGAATATCTCTCTCTCTCTCTCTCTCAGACAGGTAAATTTCAGTATCTTGCGTAATGAAAAATCTACTATTATAGAATATGAATTCTGTATACATGTTAATGGTAATTATAACCAAATGTTCCAGATTTAATTGTATAACGAATTTGTAATTAAAAGGCCTATAGTTGCAATAATGTCTCCGAATAAAATCAAGAGGGGGGGGGAGGGGGCTTCAAAAGAATTGCATACTCGGTAATTTTATGTTTTATGAATTAAAAGGAAAATACTTAAGGTTGCATGTACATACATATAATTATATAGCAATGCATAAAATTGTGTTCATTCGTATACTTTATCTAACATATCAACAGACCTTTGCAGATGTTTTTGTATCATGTTTTAGCGTAGCATTATTTCACACAGAAACGCGTAACTTTAACATAATGTTAACCCTTTGTGTACTAGTATTTCACAAAAATCCAAGAATCGCTTTTTCTCATCTTTAATAACTTCTCGGGTATATAAAAGTATAGATCATGTATAATAAATAACACTATAAGATTTTTAATCAATGAAATATACGTGTTAAAACCAAATCCAATCTATAGATTGCTTTTCTTTCTTTTAAGTTGCAGATATCAATTTATTTCTAAAGGCTTTACACCTACTCTTCTATCTCTCAGTTCCCTTTTGAGTACATATAAAATTTTAGAATCGAAAATAAAACTCGGATTCCGGGATAATTTCGCATTCAAATTAGAGAATGAATTAAGAATATTTTTTTTCAAATATAATCATAACAGACATTACAGATTTACACTACGCTGACAACTTTAAACTATGCATATACTGAAAGCAGTAACCATCGTAATCTTTCATGCAGAAGTGGATATGGAAACTCAAAGTCTAAATATTTTTTTTATGTGAAAAGTGTGGATATAGACGTCTGCGACGTCATGGATACTACCTCCGCCTTTATCTCGAAAGTTCTATTCCCACTTACAAGTCAGAGTTATCTATCTTTGCTCATTGTCACTACGTAAATAGAGAAAATGAATTTATTGACGGAACCTTAAATCTCCAAAATGCAGAATCCGATTGAATAAATAATATGTTTAGTATTTTTGTAGAATAATTTGTATATACATCGCTGTAATGTATACTGCGTACAATATTATTTTCTTCAAAGTGCTTAGTTGACACAGAACGGATATTTTTTTTAGATATAAATTTGTAAATCAAAAACTTTCAATATACAGACTAACACTACACAGCCAAATTTAAACTAATATGCATATAGTGAATTAAGTAACATGCAAAAGAGAGAATATTGAATGTGTAAATATGTTGATCTGGAGAGCGTATATATGTCTCCAACGTCATCAATACTATTTCCGCCTTTATCTCGAAAGTTCTATTCTCATTCACAGGTCAGAGTTATCTTTCTTTGCCCACCTTATACATACTACGTAAATAGAGAAAATTTCGGTACCGAAAATATACAAAATGCGGAATCTGAATTAAAAACAAATTATATATTTAGTATTTGTAGAAAAATGTCTGTTTTACATAAGAATATCTTGAAAAAATATCTAAAAACAAAAAAATCAAAAATTGACCAAAAACAAATTCACTTCCGGTTCGGACAGGAAGTACTGGAAACACACGAAAACAACTTCAAAACAAATAGAATATCATGATCTAATACTCCTGTAAATTTCATATCTTTACCTCAAACCGTTTCCGAGAAAACTGCCGGACAAAAGTCCATTTTAAAATTCGAAAATCGGCCATAACTTCGGACCGGAAGTGAACTTTTCAAAAAACGGAATTTTATATAAACTTCATATATCAACCTACTTACATGAGAAAAATTGTGAAAATCTATCCAGTCATCTCTGAGTAATCGCGCTCACAAAATTTGGGAGGAATAATAATAATAATAATAATAATAATAAAAAGAAACAATACAAACACTATAAGTCTTCCGTTGTGAACGGAAGACTTAAAAAGAAACAATACAATCACTATAAGTCTTCCGTTGTGAACGGAAGACTTAATAAGAAACAGAGTAAAAACAATATGTTCCCCAACTTCGTTTGGGGAACATAATTATAGACACTACCTGCTGGTACCACAGCACTGGACAAAAGTGACCAACACCCCCAATAGATTAAAAAACCTGTCTATGGTCACTAGTCATGTGATATTACTAAACCAATCGCTCAATAGAGTTTTGGCGGGAAAATAATTAATTCAACAAAATTATAAAATAAATCAACACATATACACTTTTAATAACTTTGTAATTTTATATATTTGTAAAACTTTTATTTACCTATCTATATTTCATAATTATAAGTGCATAAAAATTAAAAACACAATTTAAAGTCATATATACAAAATTCTGCTATGCTACACACGTGAAGTATGAAAGCCATATCCCCACCCACTCAAAAGTTATTGGCAAGGTCAAGGTTTTTGTGGACAGACAGACAGACGGATACAACAAAAACTTATACCCCTCGAAACTTCGTTTTTTCGGGGACGTAAAAAATTATTTTTTAATTTACGTTTCGATGCACAGTTGTACTATTGACTCTCAGTACCTTTAGTACTTTGATCAACATGTCCAAGTTACCTTTCAAAATGAAAGTAGACTGCATGTACTCAAGGTCTATATTTTGTGCAAAATGGAGCAGAGAAATGAGAACCATCAACGGAAATACTTAAAAGAAATGAACTCATAATCACTTCTGAATTTTTCACGAAGACAATTATGATGACATCTCGAATTGTCAGATGAGAATCAAGGCCAAAACCACGAAGAACAGCTTTATAACAGAATGTTGTCGCTGTTTATCCAGTGCAGACAACGGACTGTTACATTCCTCTGGAATTTCATGATTTTATATTGGATGACTAGTCAAATAATATGTTGTGGTATGTTGTGTTGTTTACACAG